>NC_060072.1:115335681-115638712 GCF_922984935.1 Meles meles
TATGCTATACAGGTCTCTAAGACATACTCATCTTGTATAAATGAAACGTTGACTAGTACCTCTTCCCAACCTCTGGCAACCACCATACCACACTCTGCTTTTCTGAGTTTGACTGTTAGATTTATCATGTAAGTGATATCATATAGTATTTGACTTTCTGTATAGTATTTTTATCTCACATAACATAATATCCTCCAGGTTCACTCATGTTGTTGAAAACGTTAGGATTTCTTCTTTTCTAAGGCTGAATAACATTTCATTGTATGTATGTTCATCCATCGATGGACACGTCTTGACTATTATGAATAATTAATTAATGAAGATGGGAGTGCCTATATCTCTTCAAGATTCTGATGTCATTTTTTTGGATATATGTCCAGAAGTGCTATTTTCAGATCATATAGTAGTTCTGATTTCAGTTTTTTGAGGAAACTCCATACTGTCTTCCATAGCAGCTGCACCAATTTATATTTCCACAAATACTGTACAAGGGTTTCCTTTTTTTTTAACATCTTCATCAAAATTTATCTCTTTTTTTTAATACAAGCCAACTTAAAGGATGAAAGGTAACATCTCATTGTGGTTTGACTTACATTTCCCCGATGATTAATGTGCAGCAAATTTTTATATATGTCATCATACATCTCTTTGAAGAAATAACTATTTACTTCCTTTGTCTACTTTCCAATTAGGATATTTTGTTGTTGTTGTTGTTGTTGTTGTTGTTGTTGTTGTTGTTGTTTTACCATTGAATTATGTGAGTTATTTATATATTTAGGATATTAACCTCTTAGATACATGGTATGCAAATATTTTATTCCATCCCATTCTATTGCCTTCTTGTTGTTGTCAGTTGTTTGCTTTGCTGTGCAAAACCTTTATAGTTTGATATATTTTGTCTTGTCTATTTTTGTTTTTGTTGTAGTGTTTTGGTGTCATAGTCAAGAAATAATCACCACGATTAATGTTCAGATTTTCCCCTATGTTTTCTTCTGAGAGTTTTATGGCTTTAGGTCTTATGTTTAAGCCTTTAATCCATTTTGAGCTGATTTTTGTGAATGGTATGGGATAGGGCCAGGTTTCTCTCTTCTGTTTTTGGCTGCCCGGTTTTCCCAACACCATTTCTTGAAGAGACTATTCTTTCCTCATTATGTATTATTGGCAAATTGTCAAAGGTCAGTTGACTATATTATATGCAAGTTTAATTCTGGGCTCTATATTCTGTAACATTGGTCTATATGCTTGTTTTTATGCCAGTACCATACTGTTGTGTTTATTGTTGTTTTTTAATATAATTTGAAATCAGGAAAAGTGATGCCTCCACCTTTGGTTCTCTTGCTTAAAATTATTTGGCTATTTGGAGTCTTCTGTGGTACCATATGATTTTTTTTTTAATTTCTATAAAAAATGCTATTGGGAATTTTTTTTTAAAGATTTTATTTATTTATTTGACAGATAGAGATCACAAGTAGGGAGAGAGGCAGGCAGAGAGAGAGAGAGAGGAGGAAGCAGGCTCCCTGCCAAGCAGAAAGCCCAATGAGAGGCTCGATCCCAGGACCCTGGGATCATGACCTGAGCGAAAGGCAGAGGCTTTAACCCACTGAGCCACCCAGGCGCCCCTGCTATTGGGAATTTTGATGAAGATTGTATTGAATCTATAAATCACTTTGGGTAGTATGGCCATTTTAACAATATGAATTCTCATACATAAAAAGGGGACATACTTTCATTTATTTATGTCTGCTTTCATCTCTTTCATTAGTGTTTTATAATTTTCAGTATATAAGTCTTTCACCATGTGGTTAAGTTTATTTCTAGGTGTTCTACTCTTTTTGATGCTATTGTAAATGAGATTGTCTCCTTAATTTTCTCCGTGGATAGCTTGTTAGTGTATAGAAATGTAACTGATTTCTGTACATTGACATTTTTATTCTGCAACTTTGCTGGTTTCTGTTATTCTAATAGATTTTTTTTGTGTGAAATTGTTAGGGTTTTCTACACATACATTCATATCACCTGCAAAAAATATATATAATTTTACTTTTTCCTTTGTTAGTGAATGCTTTTCATTTCTTGTTCTTGTCTATTATTCTGCCTAGGATTTCCAGTACTATGTTAAATAGAAGTGGTGAGAGTGGGCATATTTGTCTTATATTGGATTTTAGAAGAAAAATTTTCAGATGTAACTGTGGGTTTTTCACGTTACCTTTATTGCATTGAAGTAAGTTCCTTCTTAATGTGTTGAGCGTTCTTAAAATGAAAGTATGTTGAATATCATCAAACTTTTTTTTCTTCAGCTATTAAGATGATCCTGGATTTGTTTTTCATTTTGTTAATATCACATTGATTTATTTGCACATATTGAACTATTCTTGCATGCCAGGGATAAATCCCACTCATTCACAATGTATGATCCTTGATATGCTGTTGAAATCAGTTTGCTAATATTTCGGTGAGAATTTTGCCTCCATGTAGTTTTCTTATAGTGATTTTGTCTTTGGTACCAGGGTAATACTATCCTCCTAAAAGTGTTTGAATGTGTTCCTTCCTCTTTCATTTTGTGAAGGAGTTTAGGAAAATTTATATTAATTTTTCTTTTAGTGTTTGGAAGAATTCATCTTTGAAGGTAACTGCGTCTGACTGTTGTTGTTGTTGTTGGAAGATTTTTATTATGCATTCAGTTTCCTTATTTATTATTGGTCTGTTTATGATTTTTATTTCTTTTTTCAATTCAGTCTTTGTAAATTATATTTTTCTAGGAATTCATCTATTTCATCTAGATTGTCCAATTTATTGAAATATAATGGTTTATAATAGTCTCATGATCTTCTAAATTTCTGTGTCATTGGTTCTAATGTCTCTTCTTCCATTTTTATTTTATTTGAGTCTTCTCTCTTCTTTTCTTAATCTATTTGGATATTTATCAATTTTGTTTTTTTCTTTGAAAAAAAACCAAGTCTTCATTTAGTCTATTTTTTTCTATTTGTTCTCTATTTTTTAAAATTATTTCTCCTCTAATCTTATTTCATCATTTCTTCTAAGTTTGGGCTTAGTTTGTTCTTCTTTTTCTAGTTCCTTGAGGTATAATGCTAGGTTGTTCATTTGAGATCTTTCCTTTTTAATTTAAGCATTTACTACTGTAAACTTCCCTCTTTGTACAGCTTTTGCTGAATACCATGAGTTTGTTATGTTGTGTTGTCATTTTCATTGTCTGAGATACTTCTTGATTTCCCTTTTGATTCCTTTTTGATCCAAAGATGGATCCTTTTGGATCCTTTTGATCCAAAGATATGTTGTTTCATTTCCATGTATATGTGATATTTTTTCACTTTCTCTTTGCTGTTGATTCCTAGTTTCATTAAATTGTTATGAGGAAAAAATGCTAAAAATGATTTTAGTCTCAAAATTTTTAAGATTTGTTTTGTGACTAACATGATCAATCCTCGAGAATGTTCCATAAGTGTTTAAGAAAAATATGTATTCTGCATCTGTTGAATGGGATATTCTATATATGTCTGTCAGGTCCATTGGCCTATAGTGTAGTTCAAGTTGTCTAATTCCATATGGATTTTCTGCATACATGATATGTCCATTATTGTAAGTGGAACATTAAAACCTCTTACTATTACTGCATTGCTATCTATTTCTCCATTGAATCTGTCAATGTGTGCTTTATATATTTAGGTGTTCTGATGTTGGGCATATATATATATATATGTATATATATATATATTCAACAGGAAGCTAGAACAATTGTAAATATGTATATATTTATAATTTTTTACAAATATGTATATATTTACAATTGTTCTAGCTTCCTGTTGAATTGACACTTTTATCATTATTTAAAGACTTTCCTTATCACAGTTTCAACGTGAAGTCTATTTTACTTGATATAAGTAACATCTGTTCTCTTTTGATTATCATTTTCTCTCCCTTTACTTTCAGCATATGTGTGGCCTTATAACTAAAGTGTGTTTTTTTGCAGACTGCACATAGTTGGATCTTTTTGTATATCCATTTTTCCACTCTATGTCTTTTGATTAGACTTAATCTATTACATTTAAAGTAATTATAGGCAGGTAAGAACTTAGTATTGTCATTTTATTAATGTATTGTCTGTTTTGTAACAAATTAATTAAATAAAAAGAAAGGAGAAAAGGAAGAAAAACAAAAAGGAAAAATATGAGAGGTTTGTATAGGACGAAGATTCTATCCTACCAGATATCAGAACTTCTTTTGAGACTACAATACTTAAAATAATGTGGTAATTACACAGAAATAGAAAAATCAATGGAACAGAATAGATTTAAATTTCTAAAAATACTACACCTATAAGTAAATTCGTACTTGTTTGGGTGGTCTCTTAGATCAGTCAGAAAATTATGAACTCTAGAAAGTACAATGGCAAGACATGGTTATCCATATGAGAATAATAAAATTATACCTAACCTTGCAATGTACATGAAAATCAGTTACAGGTGGAAAAAAAATCTTGAAAACAACTCATAAAAATCAGAAGAAAATAATGATTATCTTTACTACCTTGTTGTAGGAAGAGTCTTACACAAGACAGAAAAAATGGAAAACATGGAAAAAGATGGACAAATTTAACTTTTAAAATTAGAAATGATCAAATGTTAAAAGACATTATAAAGAAAATCAGTTGATAAATTATAGCATGATCAAATATATTTGTAACATTTGAAAGAAATAATTAAAATCCAAAATATATGAAGATTTCCCAAAAATAAATGAGTAAAAGACAAACAAGTCCTACAAATGGACAAATCCACAGGTGAAAAAGCCCAATGGCCAATAAACCTAGGAAGAAAAATCCTAATTAATAATTGTGGAAGTACATGGAATGTCTGGGTGGCTCAGTCATTTAAGTGTCTGCTGTTGGCTCAGGTCATGATCTCAGGGTCCTGGAATCAACCCCAACATCAGGCTCTTTGCTCAACAGGGAACCTGCTTCACCTTCTCCCTCTCCCTCTGCCTGCTGCTCGCCAACTTGTGTTCTCTCTCTCTCTTTCTCTCTCTGTCAAATAAATAAATAAATAAAAATTTAAAAATGTGGAAGTACAAAATAAAAGAACATTTCCCCTGCAAGAGATTGGCAAAAATTTAAGTGTAGTTAAGGGTAAGAAATAATTGAAAACCATCTTTTTCTCATTGTATATTCTTTCTTTCTTTGTCATAGATTAATTGACCAGAAAAGTGTGATTTTTGGATTCTTTATTCTGTTCTACTGATCTATGTGTCTATTTTTGTCCCAGTACCATTACATTACCATAGGCTTGTACTATATCTTGAAATCAAGTGCCCATCAATAGATGAAAGGATAAGGAAGATGTGGTATACATATACAATGGAATATGACTCAGCCATAAAAAAAGAATAAAATCTTGCCATTTACAACAATATGGATGGACCTATAAGGTATAATGCTAAGTGAAATAAGTCAGAGAAAGACAAATACAAAATGATTTCACTCACATGTAGAATTAAAGAAATGTAAACAAAACAAAAACATAAAGACACAAAATAAAAATCAAAAAAGTAGACTCTTAAATACAGAAGACAAACTGGGATCTGCCAGAGAGAAGGTGGGTGGAGGGATGGGTGAAACAGATAAAGAGGATTTAGAGTACACTTACTCTGATGAGTACTGAGAAATGTATAGAACTACTGAAACATTATATTGTACACCTGAAACTAATTTAACATGTTAATTGTTTGAATAAAAATAAAAATAAATATAAATTATGTTTGAATAAAAAATAAAAATAAGTAAAAGAAACTATTGGAAACCATTGATAGTGCTAATGGGAGAGTCTTAACTAGTCAGGAGAAATATTCAGCATTATCTGTTAAAACTGAGTCCCGGTTTTACCAATTTCATTTATAAGTATAAATACTATAAAAATTCCACTTCATGAACAAGGAAACATGTACCAGAATTTTTGTGACAACATTTTTACAGCTGAATTTTGAGTGTAAACTAAATACAAATCAAAAAACAGGAAGAATAAATGCATTGTGTGTTTAGATACATGATGGGATATTCACAATAATAAGATGGATTAGAGCTATAATGCATTAGAAATCTCAAAAACCCATCAATGTAAAAAAGTGAGGTTTATAAGAATACATACAGTATGATGCAATAATATAAAGTTAAAAATATGTAATATGCTGTTTAGGAATATATACTGTAAACATCTCATGAGAATAATAAATAAGCAAAGATTTTATAGTATTTATCTCTAATGGGCAAGAAAGGAAATGTGATAAAAAACAGTTTATCAAAAATCAAAAATAGGGGGCGCCTGGGTGGCTCAGTGGGTTAAAGCCTCTGCCTTTCTCTCAGGTCATGATCCCAGGGTCCTGGGATCGAGCCCCGCATCGGGCTCTCTGCTTGGCAGGGAGCCTGCTTCCTCCTCTCTCTCTCTCTGCCTGCCTTTCTCCCTACTTGTGATCTCTATCTGTCAAATAAATAAATAAAATCTTTAAAAAAATAAAAATCAAAAAACATCAAAAATAGTTTATCAATGGCTTCAATGGTATTTGTAAAATTTTACTTCTTAAATGGGGTGTTATATACATTATATTTATTCTATTATTTTCAGTATCTGAATATATCTGAATGCCTGAAATTTTAAAAGGGAGTGGAAGGTACAGGCTTCCAGTTATGGAATGAACAGGTCATGAGGATGAAAGTTACAGCATAGGATTATATACAATGGTATTATAATAGCACTGTGTGGTGATAGTAACTACACAGATAGTAAGCATAATATAACATATAGAGTTGCTGAATCACTTTGTTGTACATCTGAAACTATATAGGAAATAAAGGAAATAAAACATAATCAATGGTTTTTGAAGACATTTCAGTTCTGATATGAAATATAGTCATAACGTCCAAGCATGGATATGTGCCTTAGCCTTGAACAATATCTATGTTGTCATAATAATAAACACTGAATTTAACCAAAATTTTCAACATGCTTTTGTTGAAATGGAAAATGGACATATTTTTGCAGCAGAGAGTTTTTGTAGACAAGCTAAATCAGCTTCTCCCGTGGCAGCCTAAGAGAGAATGTCAAAAGCCATTTATTTAGGAATTAATTAAGATATAAGAACAATCAGAAATACAGTTGCCTCTGGGAAGCAAGATTCAGGGATTTGAAAGGGTAGATAGAAGACTGCTATCTGAGGATAAACTCTGAAGGACTGTTTGAGTTATAAACTGCATAGGCATATTATTTCAATAAAAATAAAATTTAACTTTAAAAACTAAATTAAGAATCTATTTCATACAGAAGAGTCTGTAACCTAAAGTGAAGCTATAACTGATACTGACCTATAGATGCTTATAAGCATGGTGTGAGTCCTCTTCTCTCTGACATGCTTGTATTAATATTATCCACAGTTGTCCAGAAAACTAATATTTTATCTGTCAAATGAACTCAACTGTAAAATTCTAAAACATCAAAATAATTTTTTTTAAGAAGCACTATCATCTTGTAGGCAACATACTGATGGGTTTTGTTTTTTTATCCATTCTGATACCCTGTGTCTTTTGATTGGGGCATTTAGCCCATTAACATTCAGGGTAACTATTGAGAGATATGAATTTAGTGCCATTATTAGCCTGTAAGGTGACTGCTACTGTATATTGTCTCTGTACCTTTCTGATCTACTACTTTTAGGCTCTCTCTTTGCTCAGAGGACCCCTTTCAATATTTCCTGTAGAGCTGGTTTGGTGTTTGCAAATTCTTTCAGTTTTTGTTTGTCCTGGAAGCTTTTGATCTCTCCTTCTATTTTCAATGATAGCCTAGCTGGATAGAGTATTCTTGGCTGCATGTTTTTCTCGTTGAGTGCTCCGAATATATCATGCCAGCTCTTTCTGGCCTGCCAGGTCTCTGTGGATAAGTCTGCCGCCAATCTAATATTTTTACCATTATATGTTACAGACTTCTTTTCTCGGGCTGCTTTCAGGATTTTCTCTTTGTCACTAAGACTTGTAAATTTTACTATTAGGTGACGGGGTGTGGACCTATTCTTGTTGACTTTGAGGGGGGTTCTCTGCATCTCCTGGATTTTGATGCTTGTTCCCTTTGCCATATTAGGGAAATTCTCTCCAATGATTCTCTCCAATAGACCTTCTGCTCCCCTCTCTGTTTCTTCTTCTTCTGGAATCCCAATTATTCTAATGTTGTTTCGTCTTATGGTGTCACTTATCTCTCGAATTCTCCCCTCATGGTCCAGTAGCTGTTTGTCCCTCTTTTGCTTGGCTTCCTTATTCTCTGTCATTTGATCTTCTGTATCACTAATTCTTTCTTCTGCCTCATTTATCCTAGCAGTGAGAGCCTCCATTTTTTATTGCACCTCATTAATAGCTTTTTTGATTTCAACTTGGTTAGATTTTAGTTCTTTAATTTCTCCAGAAAGGGCTTTAATATCTCCAGAGAGGGTTTCTCTAATATCTTCCATGCCTTTTTCGAGCCCGGCTAGAATGTTCAGAATCGTCATTCTGAACTCTTGATCTGACATATTACCCATGTCTGTGTTGATTAGGTCCCTAGCCTTCGGTACTGTCTCTTGTTCTTTTGTTTGTGGTGATTTTTTCCGCCTTGTCATTTTGTCCAGATAAGAGGATATGAAGGAGCAAATAAACTACTAAAAGGGTGGCAAAGACCCCGGAAAAATGCGCTGTAACCAAATCAGAAGAGACCCCAAATTGTGGGGGGGAGAAAGGGGATAAAAACAGCTTCTGAAAAAAAAAAGAAAAAAAAAAAGAAAGAAAAAAATTTAAAAAATAAAACAAATAAAAAAATATAAAAAAGAAAGAAAAAATATATATATTTAGATGAACTAGTCAAAAAATGTTAAAAAAGAAAAGGGTAAAAGTTTTAAAAAATTTAGCAGAAGAAGAAAAAAGAAAAAAAAAAAATTGAAAAAAGAAAAAAAAATTGAAAAAAGAAAAAAAAATTGAAGTAGCCGCAAGACTAAAGAATCATGGGGACAAAGCCATGAGTTCCGTGCTTTGCTTTCTCCTCCTCTGGAATTGCTCTCCTGTCTTAGGAATTGAATCTGCTTTCTCCTTGATAGATGAACTTCGTCCTGGCTGGATATTTTGTTGATCTTCTGGGGGAGGGGCCTGTTGTAGTGACTCTCAAGTGTCTTTGCCCGAGGCGGGATTGCACCGCCTTTACCGGCGGCCGGACTAAGTAATCGGCTCGGGTTCGCTTTTGGGAGCTTCTGTTCCCTGAACGCTTTCCGTAGAGTTCCGGAGGACGGGAATGAAAATGGCGGCCTCCCAGTCTCCGGCCCGGAGGAGCCGAGAGCCTGGGGTCCCACTCCTCAGTGCACCCCCAGAGGACAGCACCCAATCACTCCCGTATCCCCAGCCTCTAGCCGCGCTCCGAGCTCACCCAGCCCACGACCAGTTCAAGGTAACCCCGAGCTGAGAGCTCAGTCCTCGGCTCTGTCTCTGCAGCCGGCTTCTCCGTTCTAATACCTGCGAGCTCTCCGACACTCCGACACCCCCGATCCTTCTGTGACCCTGCGGGGCCTGGGGCCACACTGGCCCCGCGTGGGCTTCACCCCGGTTTAGCCCCTGGAGCAATGTCCCTCAGTGGAACAGACTTTTAAAAGTCCTGATTTTGTGCTCCGTTCCTCCGCCGCTTGCCGGGAGCCGGCCCCTCTCCCCGCGGTCTATCTTCCCGTCGTTTTAGATTCACTTCTCCGCCAGTCCTACCTTTCAGAAAGTGGTTGATTTTCTGTTTCTAGAGTTGCTGTTCTTCTTCTCTTCGCTCTCCCGTTGGATTTGTAGGTGTTTGCAATGTTTAGATAAGCTATCGAGCTGATCTCCTGCTACCTGATGTAGTCTCAGGCTGCTACTTCTCCGCCATCTTGACTCCTCCCTCTGGAAAACAGCATGGAGGTTCCTCAAAATGTGGAAAATAGAACTACCCTATGACCCAGCAATTGCACTACTGGGTATTTACCCTAAAGATACAAACATAGTGATCCGAAGGGGCACGTGTACCCTAATGTTTATAGCAGCAATGTCTACAATAGCCAGACTATGGAAAGAACCTAGATGTCCATCAACAGAGGAATGGATAAAGAAGATGTGGTATATATACACAATGGAATACTATGCAGCCATCAAAAGAAATGAAATCTTGCCATTTGCAACGACGTGGATGGAACTAGAGCGTATCATGCTTAGTGAAATAAGTCAATCGGAAAAAGACAACTATCATATGATCTCCCTGATATGAGGACATGGAGAAGCAACATGGGGGGGTAGGGGGATAGGAGAAGAATAAATGAAACAAGATGGGATTGGGAGGGAGACAAACCATAAATGACTCTTAATCTCACAAAACAAACTGGGGGTTGCTGGGGGGAGGTGGGATTGGGAGAGGGGGAGGGGGCTATGGACATTGGGGAGGAGAGGCGAACCATAAGAGACTATGGACTCTGAAAAACAACCTGAGGGTTTTGAAGGGTCAGGGGTGGGAGGTTGGGGCAACCTGAGGGTTTTGAAGGGTCAGGGGTGGGAGGTTGGGGGAACAGGTGGTGGGTAATGGGGAGGGCACGTTTTGCATGGAGCACTGGGTGTTGTGCAAAAAGAATGAATACTGTTACGCTGAAAAAATAAATAAAATGAAAAAAAAAAAGCACTATCATCTCATTACCTGGGAAATCAAATCCAAACATTACATAAGGTATGGGAAAAAAACGAAATCCATAACTGTAACTGCTCATGTTACCAGCCATTTGTGGAAAAGCAAAAAATAGAGATGCAACAGATGATTAGGTAATCTCATTTCCTATAGTTTGTATTCTCTAGTGGATTATATAGCCAGTCTTGTTTTTGAATGACTCAAGAAAAAGTCGCTCAGCCCCACTACCCAGGGAAATCTATCCTGTGTTAGCAACACAACACCTGCAGTGATACCATCATACAGATGTGCCAGATGGACTGAGAAATAGGAACATCTCTTTGGGGGGAAAAAGAGGGATAGAGAAACAAGTTTCTGAAAAAGTATCCACTGACACTAGCATACCACATCATTTCCCAGGTTTAGAAAAAAAAAAAAAAAAAACAGAATTTTTAGGGAAAATATTTTTCCTATTTTATATTTTGTACCATTCGCCTACATTAAAGATAGTCACAGCACAATGAAGATTTGGAAAAGCTGGCCAAACTCCTAAATCCAAAATAATTTATTAGAGACATAGAGAAAGATGAGAAAATGATCCATCTATTCTATGATCCATAGAATAGATATTCTATTGATATCTATCTATTTGAATAGCTATTCAAATAATATCTGAAATATTTTATTTCAGATAAAATATCTGAAAATATTTTATCCTATTTATTTATTAAATGTTTACTATTAAAATACAGTGAGCTGCAAAGCAAAATAATCTGTCTTTAATTATATTTGCCAAATTCTTCCTTCTTCTATCCTAGAATGATTATTCATTTTCTTATGTTCTTTTAGCAGCAAAGACATAGTGAATGATGAACTCTGCTTTTTTGTTTTTCTTTCATCAACCTGAGACAGTCAGATAATTTAAACTTTACTTTTTAGGTACTGTGCTAGCCTCAGATGATACACATAAAATGAGATCACAATAGAGACCACTACTCTTTTTTTTTCCATTTTATTTATTTTTTCAGCGTAACAGTATTCATTGTTTTTGCACAACACCCAGTGCTCCATGCAAAACGTGCCCTCCCCATTACCCACCACCTGTTCCCCCAACCTCCCACCCCTGACCCTTCAAAACCCTCAGGTTGTTTTTCAGAGTCCATAGTCTCCCATGGTTCGCCTCCCCTTCCAAATTTCTTTTTTTTAATAAACATATAATGTATTTTTTATCCCCAGGGGTACAGGTCTGTGAATCGCCAGGTTTACACACTTCACAGCACTCACGATAGCACATACCCTCCCCAATGTCCATAGCCCCCTCCCCCTCTCCCAATCCCACCTCCCCCCAGCAACCCCCAGTTTGTTTTGTGAGATTAAGAGTCATTTATGGTTTGTCTCCCTCCCAATCCCATCTTGTTTCATTTATTCTTCTCCTATCCCCCTAACCCCCCATGTTGCTTCTCCAACCACTACTCTTACTACTAATAGCTAACATTTAAAAATACTTATTTCCTAAGCATTAAACTTAAATTGCCTCTTTTTTTTTATTGTTATGTTAATCACTATACAGTTCGTCATTAGTTTTTGGTGTAGTGTTTCAAGATTCATTATTTATATATAACACCAAGGACTCCATTCAACACATGCCCTCCTTAATACCCACCACCAGGCCAACCCATCCCCCACCCACCTCCACTCTAAAACCCTCACTCTTTCGTAGAGTCCACAGTCTCTCACGGTTCATCTCCTCCTCTACTTCTTTTGATCCTCACAATGAAACGTGCACTTCTTGGTTGTATGGCATAACTACTTGGTGCTTCAATTTTCTAACATATAAAAAATGAGAATGACAGTAGTTAGAAAACAGTTCTAATTCAAGTAATTATGAAAATAAATTAGTCAGTATATACAATAGCACATATGACCTATTAGTATTATAAATGATAAAATCCAGATCCATAGTTTTACATTCCATCCATACCCTCAAGAGTTCCAAATCGAAGTCACTAGTCTTTATCTCTCTACAGAATTTCAAAATTCATATTTCCAAATGCGTGATTTCATCTTCACATGGATGTCTAGTAACCATGTCAACATTAACATAGCCAATGGGACTCTTGATTTCTTCCCCTCCCCAAAAGAGCCAACTCTTCAGCCAGTGGACCTAGGAAATGACAGCAAATGAGAGTCTAGATATAACAGATTGCACAGCCAAGTGCCTTAGGTTCAAATCCATCACTTAACTAGTTGTGTGGCCTTGGGCAAACTATTTACTCCTTTGGTATCCTAGCTCTCTCATTTGTAAATATGGGATATAATGATAGTAATTTCCTAGGGTTGTGATGAAGCTTCAGTGAGTTAGTATACTTACAAATGCTTAGAACCATGCCTGCAACATACAGCAGTCACTACATGAATGTTACATACTACTAACATGATCATATGAATCATTATAATATTTTTCTTAATTACCTAAATCAAATAGCTGGGAGGTATTTTTTATTTTCTCCTTCACCCCATCACATTGAATCCATCAGTAAATCCTCTTGGCTTTATTCCAAAACACATCTCAAATCCAGTGGCATATACACTACTACTATGTTGCAATACTGGGATCAGACACCAATACCTCATGCTTGACTATCACAATGACCTCCCAAGTAGTCTTTCTTCTTCCACTCTTGTCTGTCCCCCACTCACCATCCATCTCCATACCGTAGTGGCTAACCATTTCAAATGTAAGGCAGATCAAATTGCCCTCCTGGTAAAACTTTCCAGGACAACATTCTCCTCACATTTAGAATGTGAATGGAATCCAATCTACTCACTTAGTGGAAAGTCTGAGGACTGAGCAGACAGAGCAAGATCACCATGGTGTGACCTGGAACAATAACATTCTTCACTTTGGCTTCTCCATCTAGAATGTGAGGATAATTTTAGTACTCAGCTCATAGGCTGTAATGAAGATGAAGAGTTCATAGATGCAAAATACTTATCCTAGTGCCTGATACACAGCGCACAGCATAGGCGTGACTAATATGTATATTCAATTTTTCCTTTTCCGCCTCTTCCCCTCATCTCTTACTCTCCAGCCACTACAGCTTTTCATATGTTCTTCGAGTGGACCAAGTTCATTCCTGCCTTCAGACTTCAGAAGAGCTCTCTTTTCAACCCAGAATGTTCTTTTACCAGATCCTCAGGTACCTGGCTTCTTGTCCAAAGATGCTTCAGTGTGTCCACAAAAACTCTTTCCCTGACTAATAATAAATCACCTGATCTAAAGTGGACATTGTGATTCCCTGTCCCATAATCTGGGTTTATTCTCTGGATTGCTCTTCTCAGTATCTAATTTTACACATAACTTCTTTTGAAATATAGATATAGTGCACAGATGGGGGAAGAGGGGCAGAGGGAGAACAGGAGCAAAGGAAGAGGGAGAGAGAATCCCAAGCAGACTCCATGCCCAGCATGGAGCTCAATGCAGGTCTCAATTTCATGACCCTGAGATCATGACCTGAGCCGAAATCAAGAGTCAGACAGTTAACTGACTGAGCCATGTAGGTGCCCCTTTATACGTAACTTTTTATTTATTTACTAATTTTCTCCCCTACATACACATAAACACACATGAGAGAACAGACATGGAAAAAGAAACCCAAACTTTGTGAAAGCCAAATTCTGCTTGTCTTATTCCCTGCTATATCTTCAAAGTTCAGATCGGGTCCTGTCCTATACGGAGCTCTTCATCAATATTCATATTTTTCTAAGAGGACACTTTTTTTTTAAAAAGATTTTATTTATTTACTTGACAGAAAGAGATCACAAGTAGGCAGAGAGGCAGGCAGAGAGAGAGAGAGGGAAGCAGGCCCCCCGCTGAGCAGAGAGCCCGATGCGGGACTTGATCCCAGGACCCCGAGATCATGACCCGAGCCGAAGGCAGCAGCTCAACCCACTGAGCCACCCAGCCCCCAAGAGGACACTTTATTTAAGGACATCTTTAGATATTAACATCAGCTAAAACTAATAACATTCGTTCTGACACCTCTGAAAAGTTAAGGTGCTTAATAAATACATGAACGATAAAGGTATTTCTATTTTATGCATATCTATTATATCATAATAGTATAAATGCTAAGTATGTATGATTTTCTATTTAGGTGCTTTAAGTACAAGACTTCATTTAATCCATGAATTGTATAAAGACTCTCTGGAAACATAATGGCAATAGACAAATCAATAAATATGTAGCAGTTTGCACTTGCATATCATATCATATGTACAGTTCTTGACAAAATCTGCATTTGCTGAGCAATTTCCAGAGTGGCTGACAAGCAAGGGGAATTTGTTAGTATTTAGTGAGGCTGGATTCAGTTGCAAATTGTTTTCTCTCCTTGCAGATGTGAATTAGCTGAGGTGTGAAGTCATCGTCATACTTTGGCACATTACTGAGGTGCTTGGATGGAGGATTTCTAAAAAAAATAAGCAAAGAATTAAACTGTGGGAGAGCTTGCAGTGCAGCTGGAAATAGCAGTCTCTGATGAGTGAGCTGAGCCAACAACCAAAATTAAATAATGCTCTGAAAAGCAGTCCTGCCTCAAGCACTCCATTGCACTGCTTCTTTGACATCCCCTTGCTAAGGTCAGCAGCCAGGACAAATTTAAGTCTTACAAATACTGCCCTTCAAAGACTGACATGGAGCCAGATTTAAAACCAGATGCCTACTTGGAAAGGAAATTAAGAGGCAGCTTGAAACACGTTACATGAGAATATTATTTATTTGATCATGTATTAACTGAAACATCAACCATTTCAGTCTCAAAACTATTGAGTAATCAGGAGTGGTGCTATGAATGTACACAGCAGTAATTAAGTGAAGTGCTGTGTGTTCATGCAAGATGAATGACTATGTTGCAAATATCTCAAGAGGGCATGCAGAAACCAGGACTTAATAAGCTACTACCCCAACATAGTTTTGTCTATTAATGCTTTGTACATTTTTATGGAGACATTAATTCTTTATAAATTTAAAAATGGGCCCACACATTTCATAAAGGAATCATTTCCTTATTTCCTATGATGAACATCTTTCTTCAACCAACGGCCCTTAATAGAATTTCTCAGCTCTTGATAACTTTATTTGGAAACAACAACCAAATGGTATGAGGTGCAAGGAAGCTCCCTCATTGAAGCAAGAGTCACACACAGTTCACAATCCCTGGCATCAAAATTATTGAACACAGAAAATGCAACATATGTGACATTTTTTAAAGAATATTACAAATAAGGGGCACCTGGGTGGCTCAGTAGGTTAAGCCTCTGTCTTTGGCTCAGGTCGTGATCCCAGGGTCCTGGGATGAAGCCCTGCATCCACATCGGCCCCCTTGCTCAGCCAGGAGTCTGATTCTCCCTTTGCATCTGCTGGCTGCTCTGCCTGATTATGCTATTTCTTTCCCTCTCTCTCTGTCAAAAAAATAAATAAATAAATAAACAAATAAGTATAATCCTTTAAAAAAAGAATATTATGAATAAGAAGGGTTCTTATCACTTTTAGTTATATACATGGTAAAAGTGTGAGCAATTCTGGATTTTATCAAGGAAGGAAAAGTCCTCTTGGTCCTAACATAGTATTGTAATTTGATGAGTGGTGTTTTTGAGCTATAAAACTTGTGCTGATGACAAGAGAGAATATTGCCTTTTCACTGAAACTCATTTTTTTTCATTTCTAATAATCAAAAATGTGTTCTCATTTTACTGAAATACCACCATTGTTTTCCTGGAACTGTTCTCAGCATCTTCCCCAATAATGTGAGCCAGACTGATTAATCTACAGTATCCTTCCTCTCAGTAGGGGAAAAAGTGGTTATAATTTTCCCACTAAATTCTGGCCTGGGTGGGGTGTAGGACAGTCCATACAACAAGAATTTACTGATGAGTCTTTGTACTCTAGTACAGTTTTAGGCATAAGAACTATAAATAGGCAGTGGACTATTATGGACTCTCTGCCAAGGTTATATTCATAGTCAGAGACTTGATTGGGACCAGATATTTGTATTTTCTGGAATGGAAGTTTTATTATATCAGGTATAGCATAACTTTGAATCAAAAAATAAAGGGACAATAATTGGCAAAATGAGGTCAGTGACAAAAATTAAAAGTTCTTAATAAGGCTCTGCAATCATAATAATGTATCAGAAACATTAAAATGTGTTTCCAAATGTAAAAATTGGAGTGCGAGAGAGAGTTGAGGACATTGTGGGATGTTCCTTAAATCTCTAATACTTTTAAGTTATTGAATTTTGACTAGAAGTTTAAATACAGGTAAAAAACTAAAAATTCATTAAATAATGTATTTCCAATTATTTTCACACTTCATTTGAAATTATTATAAGTTTGAAGTTTATAAAAAACAAATAGCATTTTTATTGTCTATAAAAATGTACGATCTTTTTCTGAAATGAAAAATTCACAATAATTCTTTGTCATAGAATTCACTTCTGAGCTGAAAGCACTGGACAGTATGGCTGATTAAAATGAGCCAAGATATTGCTGAAGTACAGGGTGAGTTACCAAGTGTGTTCCTGTTGTCCAGAAACACCTGCAAATGTTTTAAGTGTGTTGGTCTTAGTTCTCAGATGCTGTTTTTTTCCTCTTTCTGAATTAAGAATTCCTATGACCTGGTTAAACAAATACTCTGTGGAAGTATATTTCATGATGAAACGGGGGAAAATAATATGCACCTTGTCTTTCTATGACTAATGCAAAAATCTAATCATTCACTCCATCCCATGGCCCATACTGGGTTTAAACAGCTAGAGCCTGTCTGCCAGGTAAAAAGACTTAATGTCCCTCTTGAGAAGAAATTAACTGCTAAAACAGACTTAGGTGAAATGAAGTTTTGTCTTCTGTCCTCAATACAGCCATTTTTCTCTTTTAATCTTGTTCTTCCGTTCAAGCAGAAGGAAAACCTGAATCTTTTCCTTGAGCAAGTTTCACTTCCAAGGCTCAAATTCTGGGACCCTGTTTGATTGCAAAGCTGAGCTACCTTTGTAGCAACTCTAAAATCAGTCAAGTCCACCACTCAAGAGCAGGAAAAGAATGAAGTGGTGTTCTACTTCCTAAGTCACACATTCCTCTTATGGGACATTATGCCTTTTTCCTTATTCAGCACAACCTGGCTGGATTAGTTAATATTGCAAAATTAACATAGCCCAGACAACCCAATCGTAGCAAGAAAACAGACTCAGTGGCGTGACTCAGGCTTCCCCAGCCAGCATGGCTATGGGGCTATTGCTTTTTATCCTGGGACATCAGGAAGGAGAATATGGAAGGGGAAAGTAGTCCTTTTGTAGCCTGCAGCAAATTGACCATAAAGAATTCTTCTGCCAAGATGACTTATCTCTTACAAAATGATAATTGAGTTCTGCAAAGTAGAAATGTATATTTACTAAACAGGAATGTAAAAGGAAACCTGATGTATTAGTAAGAAACAGAACCAGTAGGATAGATGATAGAAGATAGATAGATAGATAGATAGATAGATAGATGATAGATAGATAATAGATAGGTATAGATAGATGGAAGATAGATAGATATAGATAGATGATAGATAAATAATAGATATATGATAAATATAGATAGAGAGATAAATGATAGATAGATAGATAGATAGATATGAATAGATTTATTATAAGAAACTGGCTTACACGATTATGGAGGCTGGCAAGTCCAATGATCTGCAGAGTGTGTCAGCAAATTGGAGAGCCGGGAGAGCCAATAGTATAGTTCCATTCAAAGGCTGGCAGGCTTGAGAACCTAGGAAAAGTCAGTGTCCCAGTTTGAAGATCACGAAGCAGGATGAATGCTCTTTCTCAGCGCCTTTTTGTTCTTGTCAAGACTTCAGCTGAGTGGATGAGGTCTTTTTGTTTTAATCAATGCTCAAGCAAATTCTCTAAATACCTAATAAACTTTAATTGTACATTATCAATAAACCTACAATCGATGAAATCAATAATTGGTATTTCTTGATGTAGCTTCTTAATGAAAAAATGAAGTCACCTGATCTTTGACAAAGGAGCAAAGGAAATTCAATAGTCTTTTTGATAAATGGTGCTGCAAGAATTATGGGGAGAAAAATGAACCTAGATACAGATCTTACACCTTTTAGTAAAATTAACTGAACACAGAAAATAGTGCTGAAAGACCATAAAAACCAGTAAAAGTTTTAGAAAAAAAATAGTAGGAGAAAATCTATATGGCCTTGGGTTTGACAATGAGTTTATTGATATAACACCAGAAGTATAATCCATAAAAGAAAAAAATTATAAATTTGTTTCTATTAAAAGAATAGAAAAACAAGTCATACGCTAGGAGAAAATATTTGTAAAACATGTATCTGAAACCAGATTTTTCTCTATAGGAGTTGAAGTTTATAAATAAGCTAGGAATAGTATCAGACCAGAGTTAGAAATATCAGTATGAACTCATTTAGCTTAATATAGTTACATGAATAAATACTACAAATAAATATTACAAATATGAGTATATAAGTGATTAATGACTATCATACTTTTCCTTCCTCTGTAAGCTCAGTGGGCCTAAAAGGAATAACACGTAATAGCAATGGACACACCAAGCACCCAGATCTTGGTTTCTAATACCATCGTCCAATTAAAGGAACCAGGGATATATGGAGAAGTTTCTGTTTCGGGGACTGAGGCAGGAAAATAAGATGAGCATCCTGTAGTGTTAGAAAGTAAACTGTTAAAAAAAAAAATGGGGTATGTCAAAGGAGTATAATAGCCAATCTAAAGTTGCCAATTACCAAAGCGGTACAACTTGAGAAACAAATAAGTAAAGTAGTATTGAGTATAACTCAAAGTATAAATATAATATCTTTAAGTCCATACTGATATAAATATATGATTGAATAAAAGAGAGAGAAGAAACATACTTCTCATACAGAAGAATTACAAATAATTTATATTCTGATCTTGAGGAGGTAGAGGATAACTCCGGAAGTAGGGGCATATAGGGACTTCCTTCCAAAGAGTACAGTATAAATAGGGGAAGGCTGGGTGAGAGGGAGGAAGAGTAACTTTGCAGTGGAGAAACCTGATAAGCATGACATCAACCAGGTGATTAAGGTCAACATCAACTGGAATTAGTCATGTTGATCGTAATTGCCCTTGATATGATGTGATGAAAATGGCACTTCTGTGATCTTCCTCCCCAAAACTTGTAACTCTGGCCTATTCATGAGAAAAGAGCAGAAAAACCCCATTTGAGAAACATTCTACAAAACACCTGACCAAGATGCCTCAAGATCATCAATTGTAAGGGAAGTCTGAGAAACTGTCACAACCAAGAGAAGCCTAAGGGGATATAATGACTAAATGTAATGTGGTATCCTGGATAAGATCCTGGAACAAGAAAAAAACACTAGGTAAAAGCCAAGGAAGTCTGTATAAAGTATGGTCTTTAGATAATAATAATGTATCAATACTGATTTATTAATCATAACAAATATACCAAACTAATGTAAGATGTTATTAATAGAAGAAGCTGGGATATTAGAATTCTCTGTCCTATTCTTACAATTTTTCTGCAAATCTAAAACAGTTCTTTAAAAAAAGATAAATGTGTCATCTAGTTACATGTTACCTTTAAAGTCCATTCCAAGAATTCCATTATAAAAACCAATATCCAAATTGTTTTGAAATTTATTTTATAAATATCACTATATCAAAATAAATTTATATTATTTATTTTAAGGAGTCAATCACACTGACTAATTAATTCATCTTTCTCTCTATTTCTTTTAGAAGATTAAAAAAAATTTCTAGTGAAAATCTGAAAATTCCAAGTATCTCAGGGTTTACCCTGCCTCCTCCTTTAAATTGAAGAGGCTGTTTCAGACCAGCCATATACAAAAATGGATTATTTTTATAGTGCTGGCTGAATTTATTTCCCAGGTTCTAATGCTTTGTAGTGTTATGTTTCACAAATGTTGGTGATGGGTATGAAGGAGGGCATGGATTTCATGGAGCACTGAGTGTTATATGCAAACAATGAATCATGGAACACTACATCAGAAACTAATGATGGTATGGTGACTAACATAACACAATAAAAAAAGAAAAAGAAAAAAAGTTTCAACAATGCAAATGCCAAAAAAACCCCATAAAATGGAAGAAAATAAAATATCAGAAGTCTAAGTAAATCTTTGAATGTATTAAATTAATCTCTTGCCATGAAGGCAAGATCACATCTAAAATAGACAAGGAGAAGATAACTACCTCACTTTTGTTTAACCTCTAGAAAAAACATTCAGATTATCTTTCACATACTTAATAATCCCTTTGTCAAGATTCCTTTTTAAGTATGAATTCAAAATTTTATGCTGCTGCTTAAAACAATTTCTTCTTATTATTTTTTCAAGTAAAGATAGAAAACAGTTATTGGCCATTTCCTGCATAACAGTCATGCATGTGGATATAAAGATTATCATTAAATAACTATTCTCTTCAGGTTAAATGAGTACAGTTCCTTTAATCTTTTCAATTCAAAGCCAATCCTTTTGTCTTCTTGTGGACGGTTATTATCTGATTGCTTTTCCAATTTACTTGTCTTGTCTTTAGTCCAGCACCAAAGAATTAAACTTGACATTCAAGATAATATAGTTAAAAACCCCTGTGTGATCTTGGAGGGAAAAACAGTCTATGAAAAGAATAAGGTTACCTAATTTTATCATTAAAAATGAATTTTACTTGAAAACATTTCCAATTAGAATTTTGACTCCCTTTTGTGCATTTGGATACAAAAGGGTATGTAAAATCAGATAGAATATAACTTTTTAAAGAACATCCCCTCCATGTGAACATTAAAATACAGGTTGTTTTGGAGGACGCTAGTGCAATGGATTGGTTAGCAAATTTATTCCAATATTAAGTAGTAATGGAAGGAAAAGCTTGATATTTTGCCATCCCTGGCAGCTCTCATTTCAGGCAGCAAGATTCCTTAAACTGTGAAAGGGCTTTCCTGCTGCTCACAGTATCTGTTGCCACATAGCTTTTGGAACAAAATTTACTGCTTTCGTCAAATAGGCCTAAAGAGACATGATATTGTCCTCTGGGCTTTGTAGGAGATCCTCTCCCATATGGAGGCTTGGTCATTTGGGACTATATGAATAGGATTAACTCATAGCTTTCCAAACACAATGAGTTACTTATGTGATCACAAAGGAAAATATACGTAAAGCACTTAGTATAGACCTGCCATCTACTAAGGACTCAGAAGAGCCACTGGCTATTTTTTTTTAAGTAATTTACAAATTACAAATTTAAGGCCTTGTAACCATGGTAGAAAGGCATTTTTTTTCCATGTTGTAAATGATAAATTTTTCTGATAATTTCTCTGTTTGCTTCGTTATTTGGAATTTATCTTAAATAAACAAGACTCATGTCCTCAGAGATTTATCAGAAGTTAAGTTGCACTCTCAATCTCAGCTCTAAATTATGCTATACCTTAACCAGTTTGTAAAACCAAATTCTAACCTGGTGGTTAAGGTAGTAAGTGCTCTGACTTCTGACTATTCTTTTCCCTTTCTTCAGAATGTCTTCTTAGTTCCCTGAAGCTCCTACCTGGGAACTACCAAGGACCGTGGCATCATTCTTCTGTTCCAGCTTCCATTTCCTCCCTTCCCTGTCTCACAAGCCATGGAATAAAGCCTTCTCTTCTCTCACTCACAGAATCTGAGCAACCTCACCCTTCACACTTATCATGGTCCCACATCGTCATGGTTCCCTCCTCGTCCATCATATGCTAAGATAGTGACATACCACCAATTCCAGTACAGCCAGGATTGTGATTGTGTGCATGACTGTTAATTACAGAGAAATAAATATGGATATATGGGCATAATACCATGTATCCATGAGGATGCCAAAAACACAGATTGAGGCTGTTTGTCATCCTCCTCTTAGGCTCTCTTTGGAAGCCCCTGAAGGCATGACCCATATCTTTTAAGTACTCAGTGGATCCTCATATAATATAGCATTACATCATCTCTAAGGATGATAATTACTAGGCTAGAGTTTTCAAGACTACCATAAGGGTAGTCAAGGGTAGACAAGACATCTAACAGTGCCAGGGATTGGGAAGGAAAAAGTTCCTGAGAAAAGCAGTACCCTGAGTCTCTGTTAATCAAGATTGCTCTGTAAACAATGTGAAGTTGAAGTAATGATTTCAGATCAATAAAATACTTCTGGCTAACTTACCCATGTAACTGACATACATTTGGCATTTGTCACATGAGATATCTGAACAATAAAACTTTTCATAAGGACTTATCAAAGAATTTCCTCTTGAGGGATTTTCCATTTCAAGAGTAATTATGTTTTTCTTTTTTAAACTTATCTCACCCAACTCTTTCCTCATGCTTGGACATGTTCAAACCAGGATGCACAAGTCCTCACATGTTGCTAAGTAACAATGCTGCTTTGAGAATATTTTTAAAAAATACATTCATACATTAAAAAAAATTCAGTGTTCACCTTTGGATTTTCAGTGTATTTGAATCTTCCCGATAGAAAGAATATATCACATGTATGGCTTATTTACATGGTTCTCAATAAGGCAGCCCACTGGGGGAGTTATTTTTTAAAAAAGAACAAAGTAGCTATAGCACCAGGAGCCCAAATATCCGTTTCAGGGCTGGAATGCAGTTTTAATCTCATACCTTGAGAAGTCTTGTCAGTGGAAAAAAAAACCTGGTATGACATCTTGATCACATCCTCTATCAAGAGCCATGTTCAGGACTGTGGTGGGCATGACAGGAATCCTCCTTTAGGAATGCAAGCAACTTCTGTTCAAAGCAATGCATTAGAAAACAAACAAACAAACAAACCAAAATGGTATACAGGAGTGCTACCTTGATTCAGACTTACATCCTTTTACAAAGATTGCATTTCTAAAACTGCGCTAAGGGGCATCTAAAGCAGCTATCTTCTGCTTCTCTGATGCCCTGTCACAGAGGGTCATCTGACTCAAGAAAGGGAACATTTCCATTTTATAAATAGAAAGGGCATTAAAAATATGTCTTGCCTAAAGAAAAATATTAATGAGATAAACAAACCCAAATTTTGGTAAAGTGTCAGCCAAAATATATTCTTCACTGTCAGTCTGAGTCAACCACGCAGCATTCTGAAGTTCAGAACAGCTGGAGGCCGTTGCTAAATTGGGATTATAAAAGATGTCTTCATACTCAGGATCTATAATTTCAAGGAAGAAGCAAGATGAATTTCCCCCTACTCTGTATGAAAGAAAGACTGAAAATTACCTGGAAGAAAACCTCTTTGTTGGTGTTTTATTTTAATAACATTCACCTCCCCCTCTCTACCCGGGCATCACTGCATCCAGAAGTAACTGCTTTGCTCCATTTGAGGCGGGAAATACAACGGTTACATTGTTTGGAGCCAAATTGTCTGGGTTTGAACCTTGGATACCCCAGGTGATAAAATGCTGATAATAATAAAATCCTCAGCAATTTTGTAAAGGTCGAAGGAAATACTGTTTAAAGTTCTCAGGTGACTGTTCAGCATACAGATCAATAAATATTAGCTACTAGTAATAGAAATGCCCACAGCATTTTCTCTGAGCCTCTTATATAGAAAATAGCACTCACATCACTGGATTTCAATCCTTTGTGTGTGTATTTTACCATTTCAAAATATTGGAAGAATCTGTATGGAAAGCATCTTTAAAGTCATCTAGCATGGTGCCTATAACAACACTCTTTATGAATCAAATGTAAGACTCTCTTTCATTCTTTGTAGAATAAGGTCTTCATCCCCCAAAACATTTTCATTCTGCTTAATGAAGGCAATATTCTTTCAACCCAATTATTGATCACCTATCACTCTACATTAAAATTTACCATTATTTCATTTTTAAATTATTATAATTAAAATTACAGACCAACATGAAATACTTTTGCTTTATAATTACTAAAATTGGGAATGTGGATTCTGCTCTGACCAAAATGAGGGCAATGTAGAGCAAGGTAGCTCAGGTTGAAATCCTACAAGAACTCAGCAACAACATTGGAAAGTGCACACTTTTTCTGGAGGTGATTCTCATTTATCCCCAATGCTAAGGCAGCCCCATCAACTATGGCAAATATTTAGTGAATACCTACAGCTCTCTACAGAACCTGCCATATGTTTATGAAATACATGATTTATAATAAATGTACTAACCTTGGTATCTAAATTGATAATTTCTTTGAGTATTTAGGAACATAGTAGTTTCTTGATTAATATATTCAACATATTTATCTTAATAGTCTCTAACACAGCCCAATTTCTTCCTCACATGAACCAAGGACAGCAATAGGATTAGATTTTCCTTCTCTTCAATGCCTGCATACATATATTCCCTGATGACAAAAAGAGGTTTGGACCAGAAAAGATTTCTTCCATTGTGCTCTGTATATCTTTTCCCAGAGGGCATCATAACTATAAGTGAAATCCCACACAACTCAGGAAACAGAATAATCTTTACTCATACTATAAATTTGAAGGGGGATAAAATCTTTGGGGGATAAAATTTTGTTTTGACTTTAGAGT
This sequence comes from Meles meles, assembly GCF_922984935.1. NCBI lineage: Eukaryota > Metazoa > Chordata > Mammalia > Carnivora > Mustelidae > Meles > Meles meles. The sequence continues at coordinate 115,360,991 of NC_060072.1, forward strand.
AAACTAAGCAGCATAACACCCTGCCCTTGAAGCAATAAAATTTGGTGACAATTGTCGATTAGATTAGATTTTTAAAATTATTATAATCTTAGCTTATGCTATAATTATATGAGTAATTATGACAATTCCACCAATTTATTTCAAAGCTTCAATTAGGTCTTTAGACCACTAAATATTTTTAACCAAGTTTAAAATTCATGTGGATAAAGGAGGAAATGGCAGGATTTTTTTTTCTTATGGTTTTATTCATTCTTTTCCTCAGAGTTCTCCCACATCTGTTTTAAAGCTCAGTTGATAAACAATATTTTCTTCCTAGAAACTTGGCACTTTGTACATAAAACAACGACAATACTATTATCTATTCCATCAGATAAAAATAGGTAAATATGTAAAACACACAGACACATCCAAAAAGAGACACACACAGATACATACATTACCCCCCACCCCCAACACGCAGAATCACCAGTCAAGAGAACAGTGTTGGCCAGGACCTAAAATAGAAGGTGAGTAATCACAATGTACTGAAATTAAGCCAGCCCAGGGTTGATACAGACCCAGCCAAAAGCCCTACTAGACACATTTCATATTATTCTCTAGCTCCAGCAAAGGAGCATTTAAAGATCTACTGAGCTTAAAAGGCATTTTCCTGATGATTTAACCTTTGCTGGGCAAGAGCATTTATGACTTTGGCCTTTAAAACTGCAAGTTAGTAGTGATAGTTCTTCCAGGTATCTAAATTGCTCAACAAACCATCCAAAAGTAGGTGGCTTAAAACAACAATCATCAGGGGCGCCTGGGTGGCTCGGTGGGTTAATGCCTCTGCCTTCAGCTCAGGTCATGATCCCAGGGTCCTGGGATCGAGCCCCGCATCGGGCTCTCTGCTCAGCGGGGAGTTTGCTTCCTCCTCTCTCTCTGCCTGCCCCTCTGCCTACTTGTGATCTCTGTCTGTCATATAAATAAATAAAATCTTAAAAAAAAAAAAAACAATCATCATATACTATCTCTCAGTTTCTGGAGGTCAGAACTTCTGGAGTGGCTTGGCTGTTCAATTCTGACTCAGGTGCCCTCATGACAATCTAGTCAGGTAGGGGCTTGGGCTGAGAAATCATTAGGATTCTTCTCTCATCTGTCCGGTGCCAGGACTGGAGAGACTCAAACTCTGGGGACTAGGTGGCTGGATTACTCAAATATCTCCTTCTATTTCTGTGTGTGTCTCTCTGTGGGATCTCTCTCTAGCACGGTGTTTCCAAGGGAGCAAAACTTCTTACATGTTAGCTCAGGGCTTCCTGCGTATGTGGAAGAGAGCAAGAGATCAGCAGCTCAGAGTCACCCGGGATCACTTCCACAGTGTTCTAAACATTAGAAGCCAGTCACTAGGGGAGCCTGGGTGACTCAGTGGGCAAAAGCCTCTGTCTTTGGCTCAGGTCATGATCCCTGGGATCGAGCCCCACATCAGGTTCTCTGCTCGGCGGGGAGCCTTCTTCCTCCTCTCTCTCTCTGCCTGCCTCTCTGCCTACTTGTGATCTCTCTGTCAAATAAATAAATAACATCTTAAAAAAAAAAAAAGAAGTCAGTCACTAGTCCCTCTCCTCATTAGGAAAGAGGAATTATGTTCCCTCTTTTTAGAGGTGTTCAAAGAATTTCCAGGTGTATTTTAAAACCATCTCAGTGGTTATACCTAATAATTACTTGTTTTCATAAAACTTTTCTTCCTTAAAAAATTTTAAGCTTCAACATATTTCTTCATTTTTTTATTATATGCTGAAATAATTCTTAAGCAAATCCTTTGCAAAATGAGGAGTGCTATAAATAAAGAGAACAAATACCTGAATGAAATGTTCATAAAGATGTCAGAGGGATGGCATACAAAATGTTATCAGGTTTCCTGTGCCACTTTTTTGCTATTCCTCTGAACGCAATTCTTTTGCTATTCCTCTGTCTAATATCTCTCAGAAAAGATAAAGTTTTGTGCATTAAGTAAGTAATATTCACAATTTTAAATGTAGGTAGAAATTATGGTTGTGGAAAATAAAAATCTTACATTCTCTTACAAAAATCATCACCCCAAGTCACTGAGACTGAAAAATTTGACTTTGAAAATAATTCTAGTTTTAAGCTTATGGGAACTAGAGTAATTATTAACCAAACTCAGTAAGTAATAATTAATTTTTGCCTTCTTGTTTGTGCTTCGTGAAATATTTCTGCAATCAACTGATTTGCCACCACCTGGATTAACACTAAGATGTTTGCTTAATATTCGACAGGTGTTAACAGTGACTAAGAATCAGAGCTTTTTAATTAGCAAAACTCATTTTGTGGAGAGAAAGTTATGCTTTTATCAATTAAAAAAATTCTTTTTGAATAATAATGAAAATGTAGCCCAGAACTTGAATGTCACCATAGAGGTGACAATCGGAAAAAAAATCACTAAACCCAGAAAAGAGAAACGTAAGTCAACGTTTATACCCCTTCCACAATTTTCCCAGAAAGAATTCTAGTGGATTTCCTGCAGGGAATTTAAATCTTAGAACTCTAAATACAGTAGCAAAAACAGATAGGAAATATGGAAACTAAGATCAGCCCAAGATTGAAAGGAGTTTGTGCACATGCTGAGATTTTTTAAAATGTTATTTTCAAGGTTGAACTTGCCACATGATACAGAATCAATGTACTGATCTATTTTTTCAGGTTATTTCCATATTTTTCTATAATAAAACTTGATGAAGAAATTAGAGAGAGAGAGATTCTCAGTTCTAAATGCACCTGATATATACCAATACTTGCCACATGAAAATAACCAAAATAATTTAAGAACTAAAGAAACATACTTTTCACAGGTAAAGTCTCTTTGTCTACCAACTATAATATATAAAATAAGTGTCTATTCTTGTGGAGAATGTCAAGGCTGAGGTCAGAAACCACAGGTAAGAACTGTTTAGTAAAGCGTTTTGCCTTTGAAATAAGTACAAGAGAGAAATTACAAAGTTGAACTGCCAAATATACTACATATACAGCATCCTTTTTATTATGGATAATACAATTAATTTTTAAGGCTGAGGTATTTTCTTCAGGTGTATTATCTTCCTAATTCCTATAGTTTAGAGGCAGATTGGCCCTATTGGCTATTTCACAGACTGTCACAATGAATGGGATGCTGTTCTTGGAATTCACACCCTTATTTTAATAGTCCTTACCACTCTTGAGGCTTTGAGTTTTAATTAGGGTACTTTTTAAATTTTTTTAAGAGGTGGGGAGCAGGGGCAGAGGGAGAAGGTGAGAAAGAATCTTAAGTAGGCCCCACTCCCAGTACAGAGCCCTATATGGGTTTCGATCTCATGACCTGAGCCAAAATCAAGCATTGGATGCTTAACTTTCTGAGCCACCCAGGCCCCAATTAGTGTACTTTTAAAATATAATCCAATTTGAAGTTAGGGTTTTAGAAATGTCTAGTTAAAAGCCATAATGGAAGCCAGGACTAAAGTGAGTGTGACTAGCTCTCACTATGTTAGCTTTCATTTCTCACGGAATGTAAAAAGCACCATAAAGGAAGTGATAAATCAAGGTTCTTCATCCCCTAGACACCAAGGAGCTCTGAGACTTGGAACCAGGGCTCAGTCTTTTGAGTACGCCATTTCTAAATCTGTACACTTAACTAATTGTCTAACATCCCTCCAGGTCTCACCTGTTAGGGTTATTTGAAACCAATCCTATGACCTCTGTAATGAGGCCTGAGATCTAAAATTAAATGCCAAAAATGAGATAACTAAGAAACAAACTATTACTTAAATTCCCCTTTGGAGACAGTATTTGGTTATGAAATGTCTCGGCCTGGTGCATGAAGACTAGCCAGTTTCTATTGCTAAGTATACACATCTACAAGGTCACCACTAATTTATTCATAAAACATTTACTGAGATTCAGCTAGATATAAGATATGGTAGTGGATGCTAAGAAAAAAGAAGGTGTAGGTCAGTTTCTCCCTGGACTTGCATGCACAGGGATCTGAGACAAGCATGCCTCAGAAGTTAAACCATGATATTGTACAATTAAGAAATAAAACAAGTGATTGTGATATTAGGACAATGATACAGTGAAGGAAAATATCTAACCATTTTGCTAAATGTAGCAATGGCTAGGAGGTCTGTGGCTTTAGTCTTCCTATAATCTCCTTTAGCATCCTGCAGAATTACCACAAATAAAATCTATAAAAGAAATGGTCTGCTTGCCATGCAAATATACTTTAAGACAAGTCCCATAGTTTCTATGTCCAAACAATTAATCACATCACTGTACTATTCCTAAATAAAAATGCTGGGCCTGCCCTTGATTATGGTCACTTTTTAAAAAGACCAGATTTAAGCATTGAGTGACTGATCAATTCACAATCTGGGGCTTATATATACCAGCCTGAACAAGCATGCAGTAAAAACAATGAAAAGGATATTGAGGGCCCACCTGAAACTAAAAATGTAGAGTTGTGCCTATAAAGAAGAATATTTATGAAACCAGGTCATGAATTTAGAGCAACACACTATACACAGGAACCTAGTCGAAAGTTTCCCCTTTGGTAACTAAGGTACCTTTCCATAAAGATGCTGTTTCAAACAGAAACTGCCCAGATTATAGACATGTTCTAAAGTGATTTATCCAGTCAGACCATAATAGATGAACAGGTCAGATCTATAGCAATTTGTGTAAATTGAGGAACAATATTTTTGTTAATGTTCTAGTTTTTACTTTCTGTGGCCCAGTAGCTCAGTTTTTATCCAAATAGTTTTTTAAGTTTGTATTCTCTTCCTCCTCTTTCCTCTTTTTTGTCCCCCCACAACAGACTTCAAAGAACCCAAACAGAATGGTCCTGCTATATGACAGAGGAGGAACACAACTGAGATGAAAAAAGCAAGGGAGCAATTGGCACCTGAGGAAGTGAAGAGGCAGGCAAATGGACCATCAGACAACTTCCCATACCTAAGTGAGAACTTGAGACTTCAGCCTGTGGGCAGTAGTCACTGAAATGTGCCCAGGAGGAGAAGAGTGGTAGGGGGAGCATTACCAATCAGAGTTTCTATACTATCTCTCAGAGCTCGGAATGGAGGCTACACAAGGGCAAGATCTAGAACTGATCATCAGGCTGCCATGGGGGCCCAGCAGTTTGACAAGACAAGATGGTGGCTTGAACTTGGCTGATAATAGAACAGGAACAATTCAAGACGAACTTTGAAGGAGAATTAACAGATTTGTGAATAGACTGTTTTTGTGGGCATGAGAGTTTGAGGGTTTAAATGTCATTTCACACTATTCCTACAGAACTCCAGGACTCTGTTTTCTTTACATGATCCCTTCTCTGGAAAGGGGAGGGTGGGCAGCAATTCCAGCACTTGGAGATGAAGGTAACATTCCCATTTTTTCACTAGTTAGTGCCTTTAAATAACTATGACCTCCTAAGTACCCAAATTCAAACTGACAACATTCTTATATTTAAAGGAAAATACTTTTTTAAAAAAAATTCACAGTAATAGTCCCTCTGTTTTTATTTGCTTCTACCACGTCTGTTACTCAGTAGGATCTGAAACTGAAATTTCAAAATATCCTGAGAAATAAGATGTCTCTTATGTTTCTGACCACCTGGAAGCAAAAATAATAAGACAGGCTGAGAGTCATCATGTTTACAGAACAATTCTTAAATAAAAAATAAGAGATTAAGCATTTGATATTCTGAATCCCTTTTCAAACTGAGCTACATTATTTCCATTTTCAAAATCATAAACTTGTGAGGCTTTCCTAGTTATTGTTGGCATTATTCAAATGTATGTTTTACAACCAGCTCTCTTTGAGGGCTTTATGTCAGTTTGTTTTTCATGGTGCCTAGCCACAATTAAAATAGGCTGGATTTTGAAAAACAATTTTCTAGCATAATGATAGTTTTAAGAAAGAGCATATTATTACCATTGCTCTATGTAGATTAATCTTCCATTAAGTGTTACACCCAGAAAGTATTAACTTCCATGATGAAAGTAAACAGTAGTAATAACTCTGAGTAATTTGATGAAGGATTTTGATGGAATACTTGTGGAATATGACTAAATTTACAGGCATAATTCCTTTGAAACTAACAGAGCACAATAGATATAAATTTTCAATGTAACAAAGAATTATCCTCAAATAGCACAATAATATGAAGTAGAAATAGCAAAATGATGAACAAATTCAATTTTCCCAGGAAATAAAATCTTAGGAAGTCATTTTCCACAGGCTCTTTTCATGAAAAAGATTTGTTTTGAAACAATTTACAAACATACACATATACAAAAACAAACAAAGATACAGTAAGATTAGAGTAAGAAGATAGGCAATATGTAATGTAGGGAGCTCCAGGGACTTCAGCTGAAGAGGCTGTGTGTTCCCAAGAACAAGAGGTAGAGACCACCTCCACTTAGACTTTGGACAAAATATGTGAATGGAGCAAAGTTCTTGCCAATCTGCTCAGGGATTTTTGTTTATTCTACTAAGCCATGGAAATCTGAAGGGTTTTTGTTACCACATAACTTAGACTATCCTGACAAATATTGTTAGTGATTATTTTGAAAAGAAAAAAAAAAAAACTGTTCACCAGAACGTATGGATAGATTAACAATGATATAAAGCGTAAACTAATTATTCACAAAATGTTATTGAAATATTAGGTTATATTTTTTGAGTAGTTATATCTATTAAATGCTCTATATGCATTATCTCACTCAATTCAGATGTGGAAAGTAGAGTTTAAAGGGACTAAGTAATTTACGTTATCTCAAAGAAATAGAGCAGAACTTCAACCTAATGGGTCTGATCCTAGAGCTGTACTTGTGACTGTGGTCCCAAAAGAGAAGATTTACCCAGGGCATCATGTGGGAAAATTACCATGACTCAGCAGGAGAAAGAAACTGAACTTAACTGGAAGTCTGAGTAGACTGGAATTTGGCACATGAATCTTAAATAAGGAACAAAACAGACAATTTATTTGATAGTAAAAATTAATAAAAAGAACATGGGCTATGGGGTTTGACAGACTTAGATTTAGATTCCGGAGTGATCAGTCTTTCTGAGTAAGATTTTTAAGAAAAAATCAAGTGAATACAGTGTCAGATGAAATACAGTGCTCCCTAAGAGATACTGTCTCATCTTTTTCTCTCTTTTTTTTTTTAACTTTTTATTTCAAAGTGTAGCTGAAATACTTCAACTAATAGTATTCTGAAGTAATTTTAAACTTACAGGGTTGAAAAATGACATTCACTGAGATTTAAAATTGTTGACATTTTATCACATTGGCACAATCTCTCTCATATGCAAGGTTGTTGTTGGTTTGTTATGAAACATTTAAGAGCTGCAGACTGATGTCATCAAAATGTAATGTAGGAGGGGCGCCTGGATGGCTCAGTGGGTTAAGCCTCTGTCTACGGCTCAGGTCATGATCTCAGGGTCCTGGGATCCAGCCCCGCATCGGGCTCTCTGCTCAGCAGGGAGCCTGCTTCTCCCTCTTTCTCTCTGCCTGCCTCTCTGCCTACTTGTGATCTGTCAAATAAATAAATAAAATCTTAAAAAAAAAATGTAATGTAGGAGACCCAGCCTCCATCCCCCAACAACTATCAACAATTAGACAGTTATCCATGAATAGAAACAGCTCTGAGAGAGCTCTGGAGACCACTTAAGAAATTTTAGCAATACACTGGGACAAAAAGTTTGAGAATAACTTCACACTTCACCAACTTTTGCCTCACAGGTATTTGTAATCACTGACGCCAACCACTTGGATTCCTCCTTACCCTCTACTCCCACCCACCCCACACCCTTTGGAGCCCTGGAACCAGCAACCAGCTCAGGATTTGTAGTTTCACAAGTGCAAAATGCCAGCCTAGATCCCACAGCTGATCCCATCTGTTATTATACTGTTATGTATAGGCTCAGGGCTAGTCCCCTTGGCTATATAGTTGCATGTGCTGCTGGCCTGATCTCCATCTCCCACCGCCACTCCATTGCACACACCTGGAGGGAGACTGTATAGCACCAAGAGGGAAAGCCAATAGCCAGGGCCTCCACAAATGCTTGTGGATCCAGACCAGGCCCTGTCTTCTACCACTAGCCTGTACCACCATGCTCACCTGTAGCTAGTCCCTCTAGCTACTGATCTGTGTGTTCTTGGCCTGACTCTCATCACCAGAATCCTCTGTAGTGCACATGCTTATGGGGGAGATAGTGAAGCCATGGGAGAGCATATCAACAGCCAGGGCCCCTGCAGCTGCCAGAGAGCCTGCAGTTGGTCCTGGACCTTGCTGTGTGCTCTGGTCCCCAGAACTATATGTGTGTCTGCAACTGGCTCATGCCACTAGACAGGCAAACACACTTGGGCCCTGCAACCAAGTGTGCTCATCATCAACTCCAGGTACCACCACTGCCTGCCCTTGTCCCTTGTTGCCAGGCCTGAGGTGCCACTGAGTGTCTCAATAGATTTTAAAGCAACTATAGACCCCACACAGTATTTGCTAAGGACCAACAGTTGTCAATGTTATGGACCCCAGAGGCCTGAAGCAAAGGGACATCATGCTTCCATGGACGTGAGGTACCACATGCCCCCACACCTGGTATCACAGGTGTAGTATCACATGTGATAGTACCACACCTTTCACCTCTCAGGTTTAGTGAGTGGTTTCACAACACATTCCAGCATGCCCCCACTCACAGGTAAAATTCTTCCCTTACGAAGTCAGTCCATAAAGTCTGGAAGAGTTACTATTCCTTTAAATTTTTAGACACCTACACGAGGCTACAGGAATCAGGAAGAATTGAGGAAACATGACTCTACTAAAGAAATGCAGTAAAATTCCTGTAACTGGACCCCAAAAATGGAGATCCAGGAGTTCCCCAACAAATAATCAAAATAATTAGAAAGCTACAAGAGAATACAGAAAAACAATTTAACGATATCAGGAAAATAATACAAAAACAAAATGGGAAGTTCAACAAAGAGATAGAAATCATAAAAAGAACCAAACGGAAATTTTGGTACTGAAGAATACAATGATGGAACTGAAGAATTCCACAGAGAGTTTCAACAGCAAACTTAGCCAATCAGAAGAAAGAATGAATGAGCTAGGGAAGAGCTACTGAAAGTATCTAATCTGAGAAGCAAAATAAAAATGAATGAAAAGGAATAAAGAACACATCTAGGACTTACAGGATACTATTAAGAAAAATAATGTATCTATCACTGGAGTTCCAGAGGAGAAGAGAAGGAGAAAAAGGCAGACAGCTTATTTAACAAAATAACGGCTGAGAACTTCCTAGACCTGGGAAGTTCATGAAGCTTTTGGTAACGCCCAAAATTCAATCCAAAAAAACCTCTTTCCAGACATATCAAAATAAAACTGCCTAAAGCAAAGAAAAAGAGGATTTTTAAAAGCAGCAAGAGAAAAAACTTCCTCTCCAACAAGGAAACCCCCATAAGGCTCTCAACAGATTTCTTAGCAGAGGCCTTGCAGGCCAGGAGAGAATAGGATGATGCATTCAAAGTGCTGAAATAAAGAACTAGCAACCAAGAATACTTCATGCGCAAAGTTGTCCTTCAGAAATAAAGGCAAGATAAAGGCTCCCTAATAAACAAAAGCTGAGGGAATTCATACCACTAAATATCCCTTATAAAAAAGTGCTGATCAGGTCATGATCTCAGGGTCCTGGGATCAAGCCCTGCTTCGGGCTCTCTGCTTGTCAGGGAGCCTGCTTCCTCCTCTCTCGCTGCCTGCCTCTCTGCCTACTTGTGATCTTTGTCTGTCAAATAAATAAATAAAATCTTTTAAAAAAATGCTGAAAAGAGTTCTTTAAGCTGAGTTGAAAGGATGTTAATCAGTGACACGAAAACATATGGAAGTATACAACCCACTGGCAAAGGTAAAAGTATAGTCAGATTTTTAATACACTAACACTATAATATGATGATGTGTTAACTATCTAACTAGCATAAAGATTTAAAGGACAAAAGTAATAAAAATAGTTATAACTATAATAATTTTAATGAATATGCAATATATAAATACAAATTATGACACCAAAAGCATAAAAGAGGGAATTTAAAGGGATAGGGCTTTTGTACATGATTGAAGCTATCAGCATAAATATCAACATATATCAATATATAGATATAAATATAAAATCTATATTAGATCTATATCTCATCATATATATGTATATAATGTTTTTCATAAGCTTTTTAGTAACACAAAGCAAAACCCTGCAGTATATTCACAAAAGAGCATAAAAAGAAAGGAATCAAAGCATACCAATACAGAAAATCATTAATTCACAAAGAAAGGCAGCAAAAGAGAAATAAAAGAACAAGGGAACTATAAAACAGTCAGAAAATAATTAATAAGATGTCATTAGGAGGTCATTACCTATCAACAATTACTCTAAATATAAATGGATTGAATTCTCCAACCAAAAGATATAGAGTTTCTATACAGATTAGAAAACAATAACTAACTATATGCTGTCTACAAAAAACTCACTTTAGCTTTAAGGACACATATAGATTCAAAGTGAAAGTATGGAAAAATATATCCCACGCAAGTGAAAACTAAACGAGGGCAGGGGTAGCTATATTTATATCAGACAAAGTACATTTCAGCCAAAAACTGTAACAAGAGACAAAGAAGGTCATTATATAATTACAAGGGGGTCAAAAAACAAAAATATGTTATAAATTTTACATACTTATGTGAAATTTACAACATTGCACTCAGTGTTATAGGACTTAAATACATTAAGCAAATACAGATCTAAAGGGAAAATAGAAAAAATATAAAAGTAGGAGACTTCATACCTCACTTTTAATAATAGCTAAATCTAGACAGAAAATCAAGAAAGAAATGGACTTGAGCCACACTTTAGACGAAATCAACCTAACAGATATATACAGAATATTCCAAGCAATAGCAACAAAATCCATATACTCTCAAGCACCCATGGAATATTCTCCAGGATAAATCCTATGATAGGTCACCAAAATAATCTTAGAAAATTTAAGAAGATTGAAATCATACCAAGTATCTTTTCTAAACACAATGGTATGAAACTAGAAATAAATAACATGAGGAAAACTGGAAAATTCACTAATATGTGGAAATTAAGTAAAACATTCTTAAACAATCAATAGGCCAGAAAAGAATCGTAAAAGACCCCGTAAAATAAAAAATTAGTAGATGGAACTACATCAAACTGAAAAGCTTCTGACCAGCAAAATAAACAGTCAATAAAATGAAAAGACAATCTATGAAAGGGGAAAAAACTTGCAAATGATATATCTGATAATGGGTTAATATCCGAAATACATAAAGAACTCACACAACTCAATAGCAAAAAAACATCTAATTAAAAAATTGGCTGAGATACTAAATAGACATTTTCCAATAGACATACGAATTGTCAACAGGTACATGAAAAGATACAATAAATCACTATTCATCAAGGAAATGCAAATCAAAATCATAATGGGATATCACCTCATACCTGTTATAATGACTATCATCAAAAAGACAAGTGAAGACAAATACTGGCAAAGATATAGAGAAAAGGGTTCCCTTGTGCATTGTTGGTGGCAATATAATTTGGTACAAATACTATGAAAAACAGTATGGAGGGTCCTCAAGAAATTAAAAATGGAACAACCGGGACGCCTGGGTGGCTCAGTTGGTTAAGCGGCTGCCTTTGGCTCAGGTCATGATTCCAGCGTCCTGGGATCGAGTCCCATATCGGGCTCCTTGCTCAGCAGGGAGCCTGCTTCTCCCTCTGCCTCTGCCTGCCTCTCTGCCTACTTGTGATCTCTCTCTCTCTCTAACAAATAAATAAATAAAATCTTTAAAAAAAAAAATGGAACAACCATATATCCTGCAATCCCACTTTTGGGTATATATCCAAAGGAAATGAAAACAGGATATTGAACAGATATATGTACTTACTCCTATGTTTATTGCAACATTATTTACAATAATTAAGATATGGAAAAAAATCTAAGCATCCATCAACTGAAAAATGGATAAAAATGTGACGTGCATATACAGAAGAACCTTATTTCACCATGAGAAAGAAGGAAATCCTTCAACTTGTGATGGCACAGATGAACTTTGAGGACATAACACTAAGTGAAATAAATCAGTCAGACAGAAAAAGTCAAATACAGGATGATGTCACTTTTATGCAAAATCTAACACAATCAGAAAATAGAGTGGTGGCTACCAGGAGTTGAATATGTGAACAATAAGAAAATACTGGTAGAAGTTATTAAATAAGCAAATTCAGGGAATCTAAAATACAACATGGTGATTATAGTTAAAAATTCTGTATATACTTGAATGTTGCTCAGAGAGTAAAATCTTAAGTATTCTCACTAAAAAGAAATGGCAATTATGTGATATGATATGATGGAGGTATTAGCAAACAAAATGGTGGTAATCATTTTATAATATATAAGTGTATTAGATCAAAAGAGTGTACACCTTAAATTTATACACTGTTATAGGTCGATTATATCTCAGTGAAGCTGGGGGGAAACGAGTTAGTCACAGACCTCATGTCTAGATGTATACTTCATAAATACAAAGATATACTGTTATGTAATTAATGTATAGATATTCAGAAAATTGAACATTGATCTAATATATATTCAAATTTTGTCAATTGCCCCATAATGGTCCTTAATTTGGAATACTTCATCATTCTTTATGTTTTCATGACTTTGACATGTTTTAGGAATAGAGGTCTGTCATTTTGAGGAATGTTCTTCACTTCAAATTTCCCAGGTAGTTCCTTCTGTTTAGATTCAGGTTATGCATCTTTAAAGAGATTATCTCATAGTGTTGCGTTCATATGCACTCACTTATCTGTTTGCTGTCTTTCCTATTTATTTCTGCTGTCTATATCACAGGACTTTTGGGGGTCCAATGCTGTGATATTAAAGCCATAAAGGACTTTACTTCACATAACAATTACTAAAAATCATGAGTTGCATAAACATAAATGGCAGATTTTTTCAATGTAAAAGTCCAGTTTTAAAGGAATGAATTTGAAAGGACTGCCCTCCATTTTTAGAGGGAACAAAATCATTATTTTTTAACTGTATTACATTCAATGCATTATTTTAAAATGCCCATATGTGAATTAGTTAAAAAAGATGAAAAATTAAGCAGCTCATTCAATCATTTTGAAGTATCTCAGCTGAAAGAGCATGCTGGATCTAAATTATTATCTATCACTTATTCATTTTTCTGCTCCATTTAAGTGACGATAGAGTCCAGAAAAACCGACCTCTGACCAAAGTATAGATCTAAAATATTGGCCCTATCACCCTACATTGAGAGACCCATCACTGCTCACAAAATACAATGCCCATGAGGCTTACTGATGACCTTGATGCCCAGATATAGAGTATTTTTTTTTAATATTTTATTTATTTACTTGACAGAGAGAGATCAGAAGCAGACAGAGAGGCAGGCAGAGAGAGAGGGAGAGAGGGAAGCAGGCTCGCTGCTGAGCAGAGAGCCCGATGCAGGACTCGATCCCAGGACCCTGAGATCATGACCTGAGCCGACGGCAGCGGCTTAACCCACTGAGCCACCCAGGCGCCCCAAAATTGTTCTTTTTTTTAAGATTTTATTTATTTATTTGACAGAGATGACAAGCAGGCAGAGAGGCAGGCAGAGAGAGAGAGGGGGGAAGCAGGCTCCCTGCTGAGCAGAGAGCCAGATGCGAGGCTCGATCCCAGGACGCTGGGATCATGACCTGAGCTGAAGGCAGAGGCTTTAACCCACTGAGCCACCCAGGCACCCCAATGCCCAGATATAGAGAAACATGAGCACTTCATGTGACTGAAGGATCTTCTTTCTATTGCTTAGAATGCATCTGAAGGTTTCCATGATAGCATGCAACAGGTTGAGTAAAAATACATATAAAATGGTCTGAAAATGCTACTTAAGTTCCTGACACTCATTGTCCAAATTGGTAATGGAGATGCATGAAGAAGTGTTGGGCAACTTCAGAAAACTGTCAATAATTTTCTCTGTCTGGCTTATTGTGTTTGATTTTGTTGTTGTTTTGCATTCTTTTGGGCTTTTCAGATAGGTAAAAGAAATAGCAAGGGGGTGTGAAAATCTCTCATTAGTAGGGGAAACAGAAACCTAGGAATTTGTCTGATTTATCTTAAGAATATAGTAGATGCAGCATATGATAATTAACATTCAACCATGACCATCAAGTAAGATGCTGATCTCGTAACTAAAAAAGGCTTTGCATCAAATGAGAATAGTTTTCATATTGCAGTCTGTAAACACTTAGAGGATTACCAGCAATGAACCATGTTCTCAAACTGCAAGAAAAGTGTACTTGTTTTTGAGGAGCTCCACTGCATTAATTAAACTTGCAAAGTAGCCCAAGCTGGACTAAAAACAACTTCAGTGATGTCCAGTGGTTGGTGTGGTATGATCACAGGGGTCCTGACCCACTTTCCTCATGAAAAAATAACTGATCTATTTTTGCTTCTCTGACAGCTGATTTCTTAAATCTACCAGGCTCTTTATCTCTATCTGACCCCCTGGATGTTTCCAACCCCTTGCTATTGTATACTCTTCACCCTTACCTCAACTTTGCCTAGATTCTGGACTCTGAACAGAGTGATCTTATATGCTGTTTTTTGCCCATCCATACCTTTGACAGACTGGCAAATCTTACCTCACTGCAGGAAGATTCCTCTTCTGTGAGTTGTTAAAAATATTTATGATAGCCTTTTGCAATATGCATCATTAAGGTCAATAGAGACATTATGAATAACTTATATAAAGCCTACAAGTATATTTAAGCAAAATATAATGGTTGTAATTTCTTTTTAACTCTTTAAACACACATACATTAGAAAATAAAGTTAATATACTCTGTTATTTAACTTGGTAATTTTGAAATGAATATACTCTTGGATAGTTTCCATAACTGACTGGGTCGTATATCTATGTACTTTTTAAATGATGGAGAAATTATCATTGTTTATATATGAAATATGGATAGCACAGGTCAAATACTGTTTCAGTGAAAGACAAAGCAATGAAAATTACTTTGTTCTTGAATTTCTTTGCAATGATAAATGTTTGATTAAGTTAAAATGCCAAGCTACAGAGGAGTGGAAATACAAGAATTCAGCGGAAGAAATGGTGGTATTTTCCATGGAAGATCAAGAATTATATAATATAATTAAAACATTTTACTAAGGGGAAGGCACATGTTCTAAGAACTGTCCTAGAATCACAATTATGACTGTAGGCTTCAGTCACACTAACACTTGACTGGTTCAGTAACTGTTTTTGCTGGGGGCACAATAAAAAAATCTTAATTTAATTTTTTCACTATTTTCAGGTGCCCCAGCAGGCACTATAGCATTTGCCCAATGACCTGCAGTTTTCAGAGGAATGTGAAGGAGCAGTGATAACTAGAAATCTACCAAGCTTTGATTCTGACCCTCCATACTCCCCCTGGCAATGCATTTAAGTCCCAGCCATAAAAAACTGAACGTCTACTCATGGACTGACATCATGAGAATTATGCCAGCCTAAGAAAAACTTAATCAATTCTGAAGGAGGAAAGACAGAGTAAAAATGTCATGTGTAAGGTGATCGGCAGGGTGAAAATATCTTACATTTGTGTATAATTGTTTGTAAAATATTTTACGTAGATTATTTTATTTGATACTCCCATCCACTTTGTGAGGTAGACTCAATATTTTTTAGCCTTTTTGACAAATTATAATTTTTCCTTAATTAACACAGGAAGAGGAAACATCAAAGGGTTATGGTGTTACATAATAGTTCTGTATAAAATGGTGTGAGCTCCCCAAACAATCCTTGTGCTATCATCCCTGCATCTTCCCACCACTGCTAACCGGAGCAGGGAGTCAAGTTGTGTTACTGAGGTGGCCTTTTGCTGGCAGTTCTGAGCATGCAGATGAGAAGATTCCTTTCCCAATTCCTTGCCTCACACTTCAGAAAAGTTGCCACATATTTAGCACTTCACGTTCCTTTACTCAGCAGCTTCTTCTTAAAGCTTACCATCTGGGAAGGCACCTGCTTTCCCGTCAGTAATACGGACAAACTTCACCACTGTCATTCCACGCCAGTTCTCCCAGCTCTGCAGAAGAGCCAGAGGAAATGAGAACAAGAGCAATTATAGAGGCAGTACATGTTTCCCTTTCTGGGAATTGGTTTCCTTGTATTTAAAATGAGGGTCTAGGACAAAATCAATCTCTGAGATCCATGCCAATTCAAACATGAAAGTTTTGCAGTTTGTTAAAAAATATTTGTAAGTCAATCTTTCTTACAAAACTTATCTGTAAGGCCACTGGAGAGTCTTTAGAGGTACCATTAATTTATACTTTCACTGCCAATGAACATTTTGAGCCAAACTCACATCTAAACAATCCCACAGCTATTATCACAGCCTTATAAAGAGCATCTGAAATGCTAGTAGAGACAACCCTTACCTATAAATGACTCAGGAATATGAACAGCATGTGCAAATGCCCCTTTCTCCCTTTGTCTCCTCACCTCTGGAACCCCTGGTGCTCCTGCCAAAAAGCCACTCTGGGCAGGCAAAAAGCTTTAGAGAAACTGGAGGTTCAGAAGTAAAGAAAGGAAAGGTACTGTGAAAAAGGAAATGCAGCATGGAGCTGACCAGGGACAGGTACGCAGAATAAGCTGACCTTCACCAGCCCAAAAATATCTTTCCCCTACTGTGCCTGAAGTTTTGACTTCACTTTGGCATGCTGACTGAAATCGCATCACTGAGACATGCTTTCCGGATAATAAGCAGGTTTTTTTTTTTTTTCTTTTAATGCAACGAACTTGAGGAGATTTCAGAGACTGTCAAGCCCTTCATGCGTTTGTGTGAGTTCCTTGTTTTCTTCCTAACACCTAGCTGAGTTCAACAATCCTGAGCTAATCAGAGTTTTAAACAGCTGGAAAGGAAAAGCAGGTAATTATGGTGAAAGATAATTTGAAAGAATGTGCTAATTTTGGCTAATGTTGATGGAGAAGTTTAGAAGTCTGTAAATTAGGGCACTCGGAAGTGGAAGAGTTACAGAAAGTTCCTACCCAAGAAAGCAGGCACTAGCCACTTTGCCAGATGCTTCATGCTTTTGAGTTTTAGGTAACATTATTTCTTTTACAGATAAAGAAACTGAGGCTCACAGAACTAAAGGAAGTTGCCCAGGTCAGGGTCAGGCCAAGTTACTGCCAGCATCCACACTGCTTTCATGCTACTCTTTCTTACCCTCCTCCTTTCTGTTTCCTCGCCATCTTCTTCTTCACTGCAACTAGGACTTAAATGAAGAGGAGAATATCATTCTCCATTGCAATTTCTGTGATCCACCCTGGGAAAAAAAAATATGTTTTGGGTTCCAAATAATCAATTTATAAATGAGCTATTGGGATACAATTGTTCTTAAGTAATTCATACACTCTTGATTTTTTTTCCCAACTACATAGTTAATTGATAAACACTGTTGAGATAATTCCTCATTTGTAATTTTGTCTACTTGTTACACAGTACCATAGTCATGCTAGACTACAAACTCTTCAAGTAGGGACTTTCCTGCACTCATCATACTAGGAATTCAGTAAATGAATGAATAAATAAATGTGAATGAATAAATCAAACTACAGTTGTATGCAGTTATTTTTCAGACTAGACACTACAGAAAACAATGGGTTAGCACTCGTTCTGGCTGCAAACAGAAGACTGGTCAAAACCAACTATTGGTGGCATCATTTCTGTGGTTTAGAATGAACAATCTGTACATGAATACCTTTAATACCTTCTGGGAATTGTACTCCCCTTTTTTGTCACTTTTTATTCTTTATTTTAAAATCTTAGAGTTTCTTTTGACCAGAGACTTAATAAGAACGGAATAATTCTGCGATCCAAAATAGTTAAATTTGAAATTTTAAGAAACATTGGCAATTTCGGGATCAGAGTAATGCGTAAGGGTACATTGTATCATAAATCATGAATTTAAAAAAAAAAAAACACAATCACATGGAGTTCAGTACCTGAGGTATTAATGGAACACCCATTGTGGAGCATTTTAGGAGCAAAAGCTTGAATTTCTCTCTATTTCCATAATCAATCTTTGATTCAATCTAAGGGGAAAAGATCACCACTAGTTAATGATAGATCTTTTGTAAATTGAACTATCTGAAGCAGCAGCTCAAAAAATTACTTAATAAGGCAATATCTGCAGTGACATCATTATCCAAGGCATGATGTAAATGTGCGGGAAAAGACAAATATGATTTGAGCCATGATCCCCTTGCCTGAAGGAAGGGTCAAATGTGCCCTATCAGACAATAGGAACTGGATGTAGAGGAAAGGATTCAGGAAACTTGGCAGGACTAAAGGCAGTTAGTTAGGAGCTGTGAGAAAAAAATCACTTAGGTTCAACCCCCACACCCACTGCATCCTACCTGTGCATCCTGGGAAAGTTACCTAAACTTCCTTCAGTTCAAAATGGGGGCTGATAATAGTACACACTGTAGGGAGGAATCATGAGACTTAAATTAGTTAATATGTTTAAAGTACTTAGAAAAGTGCTTAGTATAGAGTAAGCCTCAATCAACATTATCTTTTTACTCCATGCCTCAGTATGTGTAAGACCTTAGAGAAGTCCCTACTTCTCGGGATCTTATTTGCCCCAACAAGATGATATAGTGAGTCAGCATTGAGCCCAGGCCATGCTCTACAAGCAGAAGTAGTGTCACTTTCAGGGGAGTAAGCACTCATCTGTGTACCCCTCGAAACCATAGTCTAGAATTAAAGTGGGGGAGATTACGAAGTTCATGGCAAGTTTCCCTGTTAATAAAGGAAGTTTCCAAATGGCTGCTTAAGTTCAATTACAAGAAATCTACTAGTGGTCAGCCCACCCCATTAGCTTGGAGATGTGAAGTCTAGGACAAACATTGCTCACGGAATTGGAAATTTAAGCTTTTGCTCCTAAGAAGTTCTAAAATGGTATCAGTTAATCAATGCCTCAGCTACTCTACTGTGATGACTGACGTGTGGCGGTATTTTTTTAATTCATGATTTATGATTCAATGAACCTGCTACAAGTTATTCTGATCCTGAAATTTTCTATGCCCTTAAAATTCCAAATTTACCTCTCCTTCTTTTCCCCAGTAACGTCCTTCCCTAAAAGCATTCCTTTACATACCCATGAATTTCACCTCTAGTCACAATTCGTTGCCCTAACAGTCACTCCAGAGGCTGAGTCTGTCATAACCTCTTTAGGTAGAAGTCTCCCATCAGCATTTCAGCCCGGAAAATTCCAGGCACAATTGCCTTCTGGGGATCTAAATCAGGTTATGGTAATGTGACAGCTCATTCAATATCCTGTAACTCCCCAGCCCCTTGCCATCAACTCCCATTCACAAATTCATATTTTATAGAAAAACTTTAAATGAAAGCTTAGATTGGCAAAGATTGTAGTTTGTTCCAGATACCTGCCGGGATTTACATACTCCATGGAGGAATCTGACTAATTCTAAACAGCAATTAAACATGTTCAATATTGTTCAAAAGTTTGGGTTTCTCAGAGAAGGCAGGCTGACTGCATACAAAGGTTTGGAACTTGAATGAGACACCAATAGATTTCAAGTTTCAAACTTACTTTGAACACCATGGCTATGCCACAGCCCTTTTGGTTTAGAAAGAAAATATCTATGTCAAGAGCATGTTCAGGTAGATCATACTTTTGAGACTCTTGGAATATTCAACTATGGGAAGGGTTTAGTACATGGGCTGGCAGCTGAGTCGAAGTCAGAAGCTTATATCAGTGAGCTCTGCCGTTAAACCACTAACATGGCTATGTGTTGTTGGACAAGCCACGACTCTCATAGAAATCATTGTTCTCATCTATGAAATGAGGATAGGGCAAGATGGGTTCTAAATCTCAACCCATGATCCCATACTGAAAGGCTTTTCCATGTACATTCAACAGCCAAACCCATCTGGCAAATCCTAAAGAGTCAGAGTCTAAATGTAACTCTCCTAGTGAAACTGACCCATGCTGATGGTTCTATATTTGTCCAGTCTCTTTGGAAGTATATTTATAAGATCTTATCCTAATACCAAATTTATATAATTTATATTTTTCCTTTTAAAGGAGTAATGAGATAGGTTTTCAGTTCTGAAAACATGTCTGTAGGTCATATCTGAACGTGAACTTATTCGTTGGATCAAGAACAAAGATTGTTTTTGCTCAAGTCAGTAGAACTTGTCCTAAGCTTTTTTTTTTTTATTTCTCACTTATGGAATCATGGTTTTACATAGGAAGACACTAAATAAGGAGCACATACTAACAAGAAAATCTAATCCCAATTCTACATTCCAGAAAAGTGGTCTTAGCTTCCCAAGAGTAAATAAAGAAGTAGAGGTGGTCTTTAACACACATGCCTGCTGGGCCCCTGGGTGGCTCAGTTGGTTAAGTGACTGTCTTTGGCTCAGGTCATGATCCTGGAGTCCCAAGATCAAATCTTGCATCAGGCTCCCTGTTCAGTGGGGAGTCTGATTCTCCCTCTGACCCTCCCCTCTCTCATGATCTCTCTCTTTCATTCTCTCTCTCACAAATAAATAAGAAGAATCTTTAAAAAAAAATACATTCCTGATATAAAATTCTCTCATTCAGGGAAATAAATTCCCCTCATTCTTGTGGAGAAAAAAAATCTCATGTGGGAAAAATGAGTGTCAGGTAGATATAAAGCTACCTATAAATACTTGTTTAATATAAAACAAGCAAAGCAGAGGTACCCACTGAATTCTGATGCACTCAAATTTATTATGACCATTAGGAAGAACAGAAGATTTCAGAGGAGGAATATAAACATATGTCATTGCCCTTTCTGGCAACTTCTTAACTATTCACTTATAAACTTACATTAGGAATGAATTTATACCTCTCACAACAAACTCAGATGGCTTGCTTGTATGCCCTGTTTTCAGATAAACAGAATATTTTTTAAATTACATCATGTTTTTTGCAAAATAACAAGATGAGTCCTGTAGCTATATCCTTTGAGATTTTCAGTTGCCACAAATGTACCTACTCTCAGGCCTGGCTGAAAGATTCCAGAAGACTGATCATTGTGCTTGGGATTGTTCAAGAAAAGTCAGGCATTTAGGAAGCTGCCCAAATCAAGACTGTCGCCAGAGAAAGTTCAGCTATTTCGGAACTTACGTGTTTTACAGTGTGGTTAAAAGGTAATCTCCCAAGATACTAAAAGCTGTTGTGTTATCTGGGGAGAAATGTTAACTTGCTGTGTGACCTTGAGCAAGTCGCTTAGTTTCCTATTTATAAAAACAGGAACCTAAATCAGATTTCTTTTCCAGCTCTAAAATTCTATGCCACTGAGTCTAAGAATTAATGCTTTCTTGCAGATGAAGTTAATCCTGACACAGACAATGCAGTGTAGTTCAGATATAACCCAAACAAAATCACATCTCCCCCAGAACACAAACGTCAAAAGCAAGCAGGATTTACATGGGAATTAGATCTAGCCTCAGATTTCAACATTATTATGGGTTCTCATCAGAGTGCCCTGAATTATTCTCCACCCTGTTCAACTGTGCAGTAAATCTTCAGGATGTGAGATCAGTGCTAGCTCAAATAAATAAATGAATCAATGTTAAGCAAATGTAGTAAATCATCAACTTCCCTCACCTCGGTCTCTCTTCCCTGCCAAATTCCTATGGAAACAAACAAACAAAAAAGTCAGAGGAGAAAGGAAAGCAGAAAATATTTTTGGCCTACTACATGATTTGTGTGACCAAGATTGCCCTACATTTTGTCAGCATGGCCTCCACCTGCCCTCCCACCTAGCAGAACTATTTTCAGCACATAGGCCAATGCTTATTTTTGTAGATGTATTAAGCTATATCTCCTGTTATGCAGTTTTTGTTAAGGAAGTCATTCCTTAAGCCCGTCCAGCTGTTTTCTCAATTGTACCTTTAGGAATAAGGGGACAGGAAGCCTGAGAAGACATAGCTAATTCAGCACTACCCCTCACAACTATAGCCCAAGAAAAATATCTCACAGGAACTTACCTTGTTAATAGCAGATCAGCAGAACATCCTCATAGGAAGGACAGTCATCTCAGTTTCTTCACTTGGCCATTGTTAGGTTAAGTCCTGGATAATTACTTTTCTCATTCTAATTTAATTTACATTAAGTCCAGTGTGTGTAGTTTTTGAGAACTCACACTCAAATCTGGCAGACACTGGCCTGTGGTTAGGAATGCAAGACTCCTGGGA
Source organism: Meles meles (assembly GCF_922984935.1). Classification (NCBI taxonomy): domain Eukaryota; kingdom Metazoa; phylum Chordata; class Mammalia; order Carnivora; family Mustelidae; genus Meles; species Meles meles. The sequence continues at coordinate 115,383,359 of NC_060072.1, forward strand.
AAACATCTGGTCTCATTCTGAATAAATGCCTAAATTCACTATATTCTCAACTGAGAACTCTCTGAAAGTCCTTCCTAACGAAGTATATGCTGTATGTACATTATTTTAAAATAAAAATAGATCAACAAATGACCACTGAGAAAATGATGAAAAAGAGAATGTTTGATACTTTATTATGAATAAATCATTAATGTGATTTATAAAATTTTCCTATTATTCTAAAGAACCACATGCCAACTCAAGGCATTCCAATTTGACAAATAATATTGAATAGATTGCAGGCATTTAGCTTTCTCCTTTATTCACATGGTCATTCTGCAAAATGTAAAGTGCTGAATAACCTTTACATATATAGTACCTATCATGTGGTTACTAAGGGATGCAAAACATAACAAAAAAGACTAGAAGGATATTAAGCTATAAATTAACTAATGGACAAAAGTTAGATTTTCACGAACATACAAATATGCATGCACATGTAGCAGTATATATATCTGCATGCATATGCATAAAAATACATGTGTGTATGCATACACTGGATGATAAACTGGGAGTGTTTCTATTTCAATTTATGGGCTATATTTGAGGAAAAACAATTTTTTCCAAACTTTGATGCATCGCTAGCTAAGATGCATCTATCTTCTTTATTATAAGCAGAACTTCAAGAGAAAACTAACTTAATTTTATTTGTCTTCGTTTAAGTGTTAGAAAGCTGAGAGACTGTGCACACTTAAGTTGATAAAATGTTGTTGAGGCCTCCAGTGTAAGTGGATATGGAGTTCAGTTGAATCTGATAAGAGCAAGAATGATATGATCCTTATATTTCTGCATTTTCTCCTTCAGAAGTTTTGACCCCCAAATGGCACTTGACATTTGTGGTATGAGAAAATACAAATGACCCAAGGCAGTGTGTGTCAAACTCAAGGCTTTAGCCCTCTGTCTTGATTCAATAATTCTCATGAGTTAGTTTTATTCTAATCTGTCATGGACAGACTGGTATTTTATTTTTTGTAATATATAAAAATAGTAGTATTGTTTCACCACATTATTACTTTTCATTAATTGTCCATAGCAAGTAGTTCTATTAAATAACGTATTTTCCTTTTCCAGCTCTCTTTAAAATATTTAAGATTTGTAAAAAGTTACCTTAAAAGATCTTATTAACAGGAGAACCAAGATACAATATTCTAATATTTAATCTGAACTGCAAAGAATCACTGAAAATTCCTGGATTATGTTATCTCATAAATTGTACCACCTCACCACAATAAGATCCCTGAATTATGTGATATGGGCAATTTGTGCCTCAGTTTCCTCATTTTCTGAGACTTGCCTGAATTCCCTGAAATTTATCCTCTTTTCAAGGTTCTATGAACATCTCATTGTTGTAAATTCCTCAGTCCTTTCCCTCCCTCACCTAAGTCTCACCAACGTCTAGAGTTTGCTAAAAATATATTCTCAATGGAACATATTTGTTACAATTTTGACCTGGTGGCTCCACTATAGGATTTTCAATGCCAGGGCTCTTTGACATTGTCACAGGCTATTTTGACCCTCAACATTTTGATACAACCTAAAAAAATAAAACAAGATCTTAGAAGCTTTATACTTGTAACTGATGTGCAAAGCCATTCTGTCCTTGAGCCTTATCTGTTTCAGAACTGCATTCTGTAAGGTGGGCATCAGCAAAGAAATGTGAATCAAGAATGCAGAGTCAGAGATGGGACAGAGATTGGTTAGACCAAATACGGAGGATTGAGAGCCATGTTCAATGATAATATTTCACCCCCCCCAAACAGACAACCAACCAGTCTGAGCAAACTGCTTTTTCTCTGAGAAATCATCTATATTTTGAAAGCTCTATATCATAACTTCTCATATTTCTCCTTTATATTCAACAATACATAATAGAGAGAATGATATGAAAGCAAAAAAGCCATTCAGGTTATACAAGAAATCTGCAATTACATTTCTCTTAATAATATCATTCATATATAGAACAACTTTGACTATGGAGAATAGGACCAATAGCTCATCTGGAGATAAATCCACTTTAAAAATGAGATTTCACTTCTGGCATGACAGCATGAGACCCATTTCCCAGAAAAACTAGTCAAAATTATTAAGTATATATTAAATTATTAAAATTATAAAATATATTAATAATTTATATACATAATTTGTATTAAACATATACTACATATAATATGTTTCTGTATAGATATATATACACACACATACTAGAGTCTTAACTGCCCTGTCTCAGCAGGAAAGATAGGTTCTATACTCAAAGATTCCTGCCTCCCGCAACTGAGCACTCAGTTCCTAGAACCATGGTATCACAACAGAGAGAAGGTTGGCCCTGTCTTATCCCCAAATCCCAAGATTTGACTGAGAGATTTTTGCCTGGGAAGCCATAAGAAAAGCTATTCTCTTCCCATAGAACTGACTTCACTTGCAACAAAGTGCAAAAAATGAAAGCCTAAGGACACTCAAAAACAGCAGAGGTTGCTGTGATGTCAATTAGGAAGAGATTGGTGGTTCATTGACAATAAAGGCTAACCTATAGCCTGAGTAGCTTGCAGGAGAAAACTGGGAAAAGACAGTAGGGAGGAGCCCTCAGAGGGTCAATATGTATCCCAAATTCTGACTGGATAGCAAGGTGTGGTCATGGTAAGAGGCAGTTAAATAAAACTCTGTCAAAACGCTGTCATCCCAACATGATTGTGGACAAAGCTAAGACTGTAACCCTGAGGCACAACATCAGAGGCTTCACACTGAGGGATAGGGTTGGGGCACAGATCTCACCACAAAAATGCAGCCAGTCATTAAACAAACTAACTAACTAAAATCTGATAAGTTAACAAGGTCCCAAGTAGTAGTAGTGGATAACTACTAACAAAAGCTGCTACAATGTAAGATTTAAATTTCTAAAATGTCCAAATATGCAGGAAAACAGGTAAGTATTACCTATAAACTGGAAGGCAAGCCTGCAATAGAAACTCTCTGTGAGAGTGAACAGATACTGTCATATTTAACCAACAAAGCATTAAAAATATGCTTAAAGAATGAAAAGAAAATCATGATTAAAGAAGTAAAGGAAGTTTTGGTTAAAATGCTGCCTCAAATAAAGAATATCAATAAGAATATGGAAATTATTTTAAAAGAACCAAATGGAAATTCTGAAAAATTAAAAATACAATAACAAATACTTAAAATTTCCTACAAGGGTTCAACAGTAGATTTGAATTCCAAAAGAAAGAATTAACAAATGTAAAGATAGATTGAAAGAGATTATGCAAACCAAAGAACAGAGAGAGAGAGAGAGAGAGAGAGAGAAAAAAGAATTAAAAAAAAAATGAAGAAGTTCTTGGGAAAATTGTGGGACACAACTAACTGTACAAACACATTTAATGGAAGTAACAAAAAGAGAAGAGGGGAAGAAAGGAGGAGAAAACAAAATTCAAAGACATAATGGCTGAAAAATCCCCAAATTTATTAAAAAACATAAGTGTACACATATGGAAAGCTCGACAAATTCCAAATAAGATAAACAAAAGTGATTTGCTTTCATAAACAGTAAATATGCTCAAAACCAAAGACAAGAAGAAAATTCCAAAAGCAGCAAGAGAAAAGTGACTCATCACTAACAAATGAACCCCAATAGGAATAATAACTGAGTTCTTATAAAAATCAATGAAGGCCAGGGACATTGGCATAATATATTCAAAGCCCTCAAAAAACAAAACAAAACAGTCAGCCAAGAACCCTATATCCAGCAAAGCTATCTTTCAAATGTGAGGTTAAAACATTGCCATATTTAAAAAAAAATGAATTTGTTGAAAAAAAATACTAAAAAAAAAAACCCAAAGAATATTCTTCAGGATGAAAACAAATGATCCCAGAGGGTAAAGAATGAAAAACAAAGAGGACTGATAAATGTAACTATAATTTTAAAAGATATGCAAATGTATATGTCTTCTTTTCTTTTCTCAACTAATTTAGAAAACAATTCTATAAAATAAAGTACATATAACATATTTTCAAGCTTGTAATATATAGAAATGATATATTTGCAAAGAATAGTACAAAGGAAGTATGTGGGAACAAAGCTATAGTGGCCTAAGAAATCACTCCAGATAGTTACTCAAATCCACAAGAACAAATCAAGAGATCAGAAATGATAAGAAGGGTAATAAAACAAAGGCTATATGTATATGCATGTTCTTTTTTCTCCTAGCTTCTTTAAAGGACATAAACCAATATAAGGTAATAATTAAAGAAATATAATGTTGGATTTGTAACTTTTATATAAGTGTAGTACCACAGAATGAGGGATATGAATAGAACTCTATAGGATTACTATTTCTATATTTCATTGGAACTAAGTTAGTATAAATTTGAAGCTGATTCTCACATGTTAATACGTTTATGGCAAAACATAAAGTGACCACTAAGGAAATAACTGTTAAAAATGCCGAAAAAAATCATTAAAGAAATTAAAATGCTACATTTGAGAATATTCACTTAAAGAAAAAGAAAGTAGAAAAAGAACAATAGAAGAACAAAATAGAGACGTATGGAAAACAAAAAGTAAATGATACATGAGACTTCAGCTATATCAAGAATAACATTAAGTTTAAATGGGCTAAACAATCCAACTGAAAGGTAAAGATTATCAGACTGGATTAAAAATACACACAAGATCCAACTATATGCTGTCTACAGAAGACACACTTCAGATTCAAAGATATAATTAGATTAAAAGTAAAAGAATGAAAATGTATATGTTGTGCAAATAGCAACCACAAGAAAGCTGGAGTAGCTATATAAAGACAAATATTCTTTAAAACAAACAAAAGCTACTAGAGATAAAAAGGAATATTTCATAATGATAAAAGGGTCAATCCATCAGGAAGATATAAAACCAGAAACATAAACATACAAAACAAATGTGCACAAAAATACATGAAGCAAAGTTGATAAAAACTAGGAGAGAAATAGTTCAACAATAATAATTAGAGGCTTCAATACTCCACTTTCAATAATGGATAGAACAACTAGGCAGATCAACAAGGACACAGAACACTTGAACAACACAACAACCAAAATAGACCTGACAGACATTTATAGAATACACTACCCAACAGCAGCAGAGCATACACCATCCTTAAGTACTCATGGAAACACACTTTTCCAGGATAGACCATGTGCTAGGCCATAAAACACATCTCAATACATTTTAAAAATTTTTTTTTTTTTTTTTTTTTTTTTAGTTTATGTTTTCTATTTATTTATTTTTTTTTTCAGCGTAACAGTATTCATTCTTTTTGCACAACACCCAGTGCTCCATGCAAAACGTGCCCTCCCCATCACCCACCACCTGTTCCCCCAACCTCCCACCCCTGACCCTTCAAAACCCTCAGGTTGTTTTTCAGAGTCCATAGTCTCTTATGGTTCGCCTCCCCTCCCCAATGTCCATAGCCCCCTCCCCCTCTCCCAATCCCACCTCCCCCCAGCAACCCCCAGTTTGTTTTGTGAGATTAAGAGTCATTTATGGTTTGTCTCCCTCCCAATCCCATCTTGTTTCATTTATTCTTCTCCTATCCCCCTACCCCCCCATGTTGCTTCTCCATGTCCTCATATCAGGGAGATCATATGATAGTTGTCTTTCTCCGATTGACTTATTTCACTAAGCATGATACGCTCTAGTTCCATCCACGTCGTCGCAAATGGCAAGATTTCATTTCTTTTGATGGCTGCATAGTATTCCATTGTGTATATATACCACATCTTCTTGATCCATTCATCTGTTGATGGACATCTAGGTTCTTTCCATAGTCTGGCTATTGTAGACATTGCTGCTATAAACATTCGGGTACACGTGCCCCTTCGGATCACTATGTTTGTATCTTTAGGGTAAATACCCAGTAGTGCAATTGCTGGGTCATAGGGTAGTTCTATTTTCAACATTTTGAGGAACCTCCATGCTGTTTTCCAGAGTGGTTGCACCAGCTTGCATTCCCACCAACAGTGGAGGAGGGTTCCCCTTTCTCCACATCCTCGCCAGCATCTGTCATTTCCTGACTTGTTAATTTTAGCCATTCTGACTGGTGTGAGGTGATATCTCATTGTGGTTTTGATTTGTATTTCCCTGATGCCGAGTGACGTGGAGCACTTTTTCATGTGTCTGTTGGCCATCTGGATGTCTTCTTTGCAGAAATGTCTGTTCATGTCCTCTGCCCATTTCTTGATTGGATTGTTTGTTCTTTGGGTGTTGAGTTTGCTAAGTTCCTTATAGATTTTGGATACTAGCCCTTTATCTGATATGTCGTTTGCAAATATCTTCTCCCATTCTGTCAGCTGTCTTTTGGTTTTGTTAACTGTTTCCTTTGCTGTGCAAAAGCTTTTGATCTTGATGAAATCCCAATAGTTCATTTTCGCCCTTGCTTCCCTTGCCTTTGCCGTTGTTCCTAGGAAGATGTTGCTGCGGCTGAGGTCGAAGAGGTTGCTGCCTGCATTCTCCTCAAGGATTTTGATGGATTCCTTTCTCACATTGAGGTCCTTCATCCATTTGGAGTCTATTTTCGTGTGTGGTGTAAGGAAGTGGTCCAATTTCATTTTTCTGCATGTGGCTGTCCAATTTTCCCAGCACCATTTATTGAAGAGGCTGTCTTTTTTCCATTGGACATTCTTTCCTGCTTTGTCAAAGATGCTCTACCTACTTGTGCTCTCTAACCCTCTGTCAAATAAATAAATTAATAAATAGGGATGCCTGGGTGGCTAAGTCAGTTAAGTGGCTGCCTTCGGCTCAGGTCATGATCCCAACATCCTGGGATCAAGTCCCACGTCGGGCTCCTTGCTCTGCAGGGAGCCTGCTTCTCCCTTTGCCTCTACATGCCACTCGGCCTGCTTGTGCTATCTCTCTGACAAATAAATAAATAAAATCTTTTTAAAAAAATAAATAAATAAGTTAATTAATTAATTAATAATCTTTAAAAGAAAAAAATTCAAATCAATAGCCTAATATTCTATCTCAAGACACCAGAAAAAGAACCTAAACCTAAAGGAACCACAAAGATGGAAATAGAGAATAGAAAACCAATAGAGAAAACTGATGAGACCAAAATCTGGTTCTTTGAAAAGATGAATGTAATGGACAAATTTTAGATAGATTGATGATAGTGAAAAAGGTAAGAAAATGAAACAAGATGGGATTGGGAGGGAGACAAACCATAAATGACTCTTAATCTCACAAAACAAACTGGGGGTTGCTGGGGGGAGGTGGGATTGGGAGAGGGGGAGCGGGCTATGGACATTGGGGAGGGGAGGCGAACCATAAGAGACTATGGACTCTGAAAAACAACCTGAGGGTTTTGAAGGGTCAGGGGTGGGAGGTTGGGGGAACAGGTGGTGGGTGATGGGGAGGGCACGTTTTGCATGGAGCACTGGGTGTTGTGCAAAAAGAATGAATACTGTTACGCTGAAAAAATAAATAAAAAGGGAAAAAAAAAGATTTCTAAAATAAAAAATAAAAAGGAGTATTACTACCACCCTACAGAAATTAAAAAAAAAAAAAGAATTTTACAGAACTACTACAAACAACTGTATACAAATAGATTAAATAAGAAATTCTTATAAAGACACAAACTGTAGAAACTGACTCAATCTGAATAGACCAATAATAGTAGACTGAATTAAGAATTTAAAAAAAAAAAATACCCATAGAGAAAACCCTAGGTCCATATAGATGTCTTCCTGGGTGAATTCTACCAAACAGTTAAAGAATTAGTACTGGTTCTTAATAGAAAAGATGGTAATACTTATCAACCCATTCTATGAAGTCAGTATTATCCTGATACCAAAACCAAAGACATCACAAAGACAAAACCAAAGACAAACTACAGACCAATATCCTTTTTATGCATGGAAACAAAAATCCTTTAAAAACATTAGCAAATTAAATCCAGTAACATATAAAAGGTTTTATCAAAAAATGCAAGATTGGTTTAACATCTGAAAATCCGGGGCACCTGGGTGGCTCAGTGGGTTAAAGCCTCTGCCTTTGGCTCAGGCCATGATCTCAAGGTCCTGGGATCGAGCCCCGCATCGGGCTCTCTGTTCAGCAGGGAGCCTGCTTCCTCCTCTCTCTCTGCCTGCCTCTCTGCCTACTTGTGATCTTTGTCTGTCAAATAAATAAATAAAATCTTAAAAAAAAAAAATCTGAAAATCCATTAAAGGAAAACAACATATCAATAAACTCAAAAACCAAAATCACATAATTATATCAATAGTTGCAGAAAATACATTTAACAATATCCAACACCCTTTCTTGATTATACACACACACACACACACACACACACACACACTCAGCAAACTAGGAATATAAGTGAAATTTTTCAATGTAATAAAGAGCATCTATGAAAAACTAACATCATTTTGATGATGAAAGACTAAATTCTTTTTCTTTAAGATCAGGAACAAGATAAGATGTCTGCTTTCACCACTTCTGCTCAACATTGCACTGAAGGTACTTGTCAGGACAATTAGAAATGAAAAATAAATAATATACATTTAGGTCAGAAGGAAAGAAGTAAAACATTCTATTTGTGTATGACACGATCTAGATAGTAACAATTCTAAGGAATCCACTAAAAACTGTTCGAACTAATAAAAGAATTCAGCAAGGTTGTAGGATACAAGATCAATATAAAAGTCAATTCCATTTCTATACATTTGCAATGAACAATCTGAAAATGAAATTAAGAGTACAATTCCTTTTACAATAGCATTTAAAAAATAAAATATTTAGGAATAAATTTAACAAAGGATGTCCAAATCTTATACTCTAAAAACTACAAAACACTGTTGAAAGAAATTTTAAAAGATCTAAATAAATGGTAATTATTCATATTCATAGATTGAAAGATTTAATTTGACAGCAATATTCCCCAAATTGATTTGCAGTTCAATGCAATCCCTATCTGAATCCCAGCTAGGTTCTTTGCAAATTGACAAAACAATTCTAAAATTCATGTGGAATTGCAAGTGACCTAGAATAGGCAAAACTATCTTGAAAATAAGGGATAAAGTTGGAAGTCTGAGATATCTTTTTTTTTTTTAAAGATTTTATTTATTTATTTGACAGAGAGAGATCACAAGTAGGCAGAGAGGCAAGCAGAGAGAGTGAGAGGGAAGCAGGCTCCCCGCCGAGCAGAGAGCCCGATGTGGGACTCGATCCCAGGACCCTGAGATCATGACCTGAGCCGAAGGCAGTGGCCTAAACCACTGAGCCACCCAGGCGCCCCGGAAGTCTGAGATACCTTAATTTTGAAACTAACTACAGGGGTGCCTGGGTGGCTCAGTGGGTTAAGCCTCTGTTCTCGGCTCAGGTCATGATCTCAGGGTCTGGTATCAAGACCTACATCGGGCTCTCTGCTCAGCAGGGAGCCTGCTTCCCTTCCTCTCTCTCTCTCTCTCTCTCTCTGCCTGCTTCTCTGCCTATTGTGATCTCTGTCTATCAAATAAATAAATAAAATCTTAAAAAAAAAAAAAAGAAACTACAGAGAGATAGTAATCAAGACAGTGTGGTACCGATATAAAGGTAAACATGTAGATTAATTGGATAGAATTGAGAGTTCAGACACAGACCAATGTGTCTATGGTCAGCTAATTTTGAGAAGGATAAAAGATTGTAAGAATAGACTTTTCAACAAATGATGATAGAGAACTTGATAGCCTCATGAAAAGAATGATTAGATGCTTTATTTCATACCACATATAAAAATTAATTCAAGGTGAATCAGAGACCTAAATGTAAAAGCTAAAACTTTAAATTCCTAGCAGAAAACATAAAAGTAAATTTTAATGACCACAGATTTGGCAATAGTTTCTTTGCCATGACACAAAAAGGCAAAAGCAAAAAAGAAAAAAAAAAAAGTAGGCAAATTATACTTCATCAAAATTAAAAACTTTTGCACCTCATTTTATTTTTTTAAGATTTTCTTTCTTTCTTTCTTTCTTTCTTTCTTTCTTTCTTTCTTTCTTTCTTTGTGAGCAAGCAAGAGAAAGAGCACAAGCAGGGGGTGGTAAGGAGGAGGGTAGAGAGGAAGGGAGAAGCAGACTCTCCATTGAGCAGAGAGCCTGAGGCACCTCAGGTCTCAATCCCAGAACCCTGGGATCATGACCTGAATCTAATTCAGATACTTAACTGACTGAGGGACCCAGGCGCTCCCCTACTTCTCAAAAAAAAAAAAAAAAAACAAAAAAACAAAAAAAGAAAAAAACAAAGAACAAAAAACAAAAAAAAACTTGTGCTTTTAAAGCTATCAATAAAGTGATTTTGTGCTTCAAAGAACAGTCAAAAAAGCAAAAACACAATCTTTTTTTTTTAAAGATTTTACTTATTATTTATTTGACAGACAGAGATCACAAGTAGGCAGAGAGGCAGGCAGAGAGAGAGGAAGGGAAGCAGGCTCCCTGCTGAGCAGAGAGCCCGACACGGGGCTTGATCCCATGACCCTGGGATCATGACCTGAGCTGAAGGCAGAGACTTTAACCCACTAAGCCACCCAGTTGCCCCACAAAAACACAATCTTTACAGTGGGAGAAAATTTGCAAACTATGTATTTGAAAATGTATTTGCATCCAGAACATATAAAGAACTCTTAAAACTCAATAATAAAGACAGATGACTCAGATAAATGTGCAAAGTATCTGAACACGCATTTCTCCAGAGAAGACCTACAAATGACCAATAAGCTTATGAAAGAATGTTCATTATTAGTCATCAAGGAAATGCAAATCAAAACAATAATATTATACCATTTCATCCACTGTAAGATAGCTATAATCAAAGTGTCAAATAATAACAAGGATTGAAAAGATTGCAGAGAATTCCCTCATACACTGCCGATAGGAATGTAAAATGGTGGAGACATTTCAAAAAACAGTCGGGTAATTCCTCAAATGGTTAATCTTAGAGTTACTATATGACCTAGAACTCCACTAGTAGATATTTACCCAAGAGAAATGAAAACGTGCCCACACAGAAACTTGTACACAAATGTTTAATAGCGTTACTCATAATAGCCAAAATGTGGAAACAATCCAAATGTCCATCAACTGATGGGTGGATAAACAAAATGTGGAACTGCCATACAATGGTGTATTGTTTGACAGGGAAAAGCAAAGAAGTACTGATACATGCTGTAACATGGATGACCCTTGCAAACATCATTCTAAGTAAAAGAAGCCAGTTGCGAAATATCACATAGAATACGATTCCATTCATACGAAACTTCCAGAATCGAAACACAGTGCAAAAGTAGATCTGTGGTCGCTTTGTGCTTGAAAGAATAAGGAATGGGAGAAAAGTAACTGAAGGATAGAGTTTGTGAGATAGTGAAAATTTTCTAAAATGAACTATGGTAACAGTTGCACATATCTGTATACTTTAAAAGTGAACTTTATGGTATATGAATTGTATCTCAATAAAATTGTTAAAAATCTATAAAAATCACTGAATTGTATACTTTACAAGTGAATTTTATGGTATGTGAATTGTATCTCAACACAATTGTTAAAAATCTATAAGCTCTAAAATTATCATTTTTTAATTATAAAATTTACAATACTGGTAATAATAAGAATAGTTTTAAAATCTTCAAAACAAATACAATGTACTTAAACTAAAAGAAACAATAGCTGCTTATAAAAAATGTAAACAATACAAAAATGAATAAAAGAGACTCATAGACTTGCTGGATGGGGGTAGAGTAAGAGGCAGAGATATAACTTTAAAACATGACTTTATTCTTTGATAGGGTCATTTTTGTGCAGTTCTGCCAAAACTGATTATTTAAAATGGCTTTGTCAAAATGCCCCACATTGCTGTGGAATTGCCCTCTTTGCTACAATCAATTCATCTTCCAAATTTTTTGATCTGCTAACAGCTTTGTTGCCACCTTCCAAGAATCTGTGGCCCATTCTTTCATTCCAGGCCATTAAGTTAGCTTTTTTAAAATCCATGGTTCACTACCATTAAGCTTTTACTGATTTTATTGAGAAAAGAGAATAAGTTAATTGTCTTACCCTAAAACTTAATCATTCTCTGTTCTTTTTATCCTTTTGCTTTGCTGGCCAAAGACTTACATCCTGTTTTCTTTGAGGTTTGGACATTTTTTTTTTCCTTTCTCAGTCAGCCCTTCAAGGCACTCTGCCCATATTTTTCCAATTGTTTCTGTCTCTATTGTAAATGTTTATATTTTTTAATGAAATACTAACATTTTAACATATTTATTAAATAACTGTATATTTATATAAAATTATTACATAATTCTATTCAGCAATGACAATGTAGTTTTTAAAAATGTTATATTAAAATAGAACCTACACTAAAGGGAAAGCCTAGACTAAAAGATATAAAAAAAATTAGAGCATAAATCCAAAGGGTCACATAGTTTGGCTTTTTATAAACCATGAAGAGAGCTAATTTTGATTCAGCTTGTAAAACTATGTGCAGCACCATTGTTTGCAAAGTAGACTTCTCTGCTCTTTGGACATTTACAAAGATTTTTTTCAACCCATGAATGCTAAGCATGTTCTCAGCTACTGAGAGTTGCCTTGGGATTATTATTGGTTTTATTTGTTGGGTTTTTCTTTTTTTTTTTTTTTCAATTACAGAAAAAATACATCCATTACTCAACATTTGTATATAAATGCTACTAACTTCTGCTCTAATGGCATTATTTAACATAATTCTCAAAATGACATGATATGCATTTCTCTAACTAAAATTGCAACAGTAAAGCCAATGGCCTATTATTTCAGAGCTAACACTACTAAAATAATACAAATTCAAGAAAGAGTAAAGAACAGAAAGAAATCCAATGCAGATGTTTCAAATAAAAGTACTTTAATAAGGGAGTTATACAGAGTTGTAGAAAATGTTAAGGTATCTAGTAAGGAATATTGAGACACCCAGACTTGGAACAGTGAAAAAGTGTTTAAAAAAAAAAAAAAGTGGGGAGATGAAAATGTGTTGTTAAAGCCCTGTAAGAGCACCTGGAAGACAGAGAACCCCAGCAGGAGCTTCTGTCACTGAGGAACATGGGCACGGGCACAGCAGGCACGGACAAGGGAGCAGGTAGGGAAAATCATCCAGATCTGCCTCTTTCCTCTGGCTTTGATTTTCAGCGATTGTCTCCCATTAGCCAAATCTAAGAGAAAATTGCCAACCACAGAACCCAAGAAAAGAAGCCTATATGAAATAGCTCCCTTACACATAAGGGAGAGAAGGCCAGGACAGGGGATTTACCCGTGGAACCAAATGTAGACTAAGCTGGCCTAGGTACTAGGAAAAAGGAATCCAAGAATCTCAAGAGCTATTCCTGCACCAAATATGCAGAACCAGAGGTAGCTGCCAATTTTTAGCTCTTCTGCAAAAATAGTATTTCTTCCAAAAGGTATTTTCACTGATAACTAGAATGTTCATTTCCCTTTGCTGTCTCCTCAAGATTTTACCTCTGACGAAAAACCCTTTTTTCATGGTAATCCTCTAGTTATCTAGATGATGCATTAAAATTTTCCTGGGAAGAAATTCAGAAGTTGTATGGGGTCTGTACTGAATACTAGAATGGTCAGTCTGACTGAGGAAGTCAGATTATTGGTCAAGAGCCACAGTCTCTCTTTTTCATAAAGCTACTACCTGTACATAGAATAATTATCACTGGCATCCTTACCCAATTTGGTCTCAAAATGTAGGGCTACCTGGCCATTACCTCATAATTGTCATAATAACTAAGCTATTACTATTACTGAGCAGTGCAGAAATCATCACTGAATAGATTCAAATTTCTATAGTCCCTACAGCCTCTATCATAAACCAAGAACTTGTGCAGTACCTCATGTGTTTTGGTCTGCCAGACAGTATCAGCATCATTGTGCTTGTGCCGGCCAGGTGGCAGCAGGAAAATAAGTCCACTCTGTTGACTCAACTGAAGAGATTTTAATGAGACAACGGCAGAGGTGGGCACAGGGTTAAGGATACTTGAAAAGGAGTCAGGCACCCAGAAATTTTCAATTGTGGGAATCTATTACCACCCGTAAGGCAGAAGGGGCAAAGATGGGTGATAGATAATGTGACCAGATTCCTATGAGAGCTGGAACCCTGGAGGGGGAGCAGACAGAAACTGCGCTCATGTGGGGTGACACAGCTGCTTCCAAATATAAAACATAGAAACAAGGAGGAGAAGGTAAATCTCCCACTGCTCTCTCTTTCTCCATCAAACTTCTGGCTGAGCCCTAACCCTGGCTGCACCTCACTACTTGACAGTGGCGAGGTCCCTCAGGTAGTATGCAGCCATCCTGCCCCGTACACAGCGAGACAGAGAAGAGCAGGTTGGGATGGGGATGTGTCTAACAACATCCCTTCATAATAACTCACTAGAAGTACCATGTAATTTAGTAAAATATTGGGAGAAACTGAGATTTGACTCTTATCCAAGGGGACTTACTTATTAAAGTGCCAAAATATATTGCTAGGTATATAACAAATGCCTTAATCAAACCTAAGAACAGAGGCTTCCATTTTAGGGCTGACAGTGTGGTTCAGGCATAGAAATACCAAGAATACAATCCACTTTGTGGAATTCAGTATGTTAAACACATATATAGTGTATATCTTCCATTTTTGTCTTATCAGTAAACTTTTTCAAAAAAAATTTCAAATAACTCAACTTTATTCCCTAAACCAACTAAAGTATGATATATTATTTTGAAAGAGTGGGATTGTTAAGTAAGTAAATTACTTCAAATATAAATTGAGTACTATGATTTGGCATCAAAGCACAGTGGCAAGGGACTTTCTATGTCACCTTTTTTTTTCTTGCTTAATATGCACAAAATTAAATGCCTCCTTCCCACTCCAGCTTTATTGCATCTGTCACATCACAAATAATATGATCAATCAGAATGTCCCCATGGTCAGATGCATTGTTTTTCTAAATTTGGCATTTTAACTGCTTTTTCATTTTATAACTTGGGCAGCAAAATTGGTTTATAGATCCAAAGAATAAACCATGTTAGTAAACTGTAAGAAGAAATACTGCATTACAAATGAAAATTTCACCAAATAAAGATTCATTTAATTGTAGCCTTTATAAGGACAGCATCCCTCCAGTTTAATCTTCAAATACAATTGTTGCCATGCCTTTTGCTCTCTTGCTGTTAGAGCTACATCTAATAAGGTTAACTCTTCCTTTGATATTATTTGAAGCAAGCTGTTTACACAGTTGTAGCTATAATGACTCTAGAGACTTTTAGCTTCTTGATATTTTTATTAACATTTTAACATCTAGGACTAAAAGTAAAATAAATTTTATATTTTAAATATTTACTTGGATCTCTTATGGCTGGTAATTTTATAATCTTGTGTGCCTTTAGAGAAAATTATTAAAGAGTAATTTAAACGTATCTTTCCTCAAACAGAATGAAATTTTTTAAATGGCTCCAGCTTCAAGACAAGTCCACGTTCACCTTTCCACTTTTCCCACATCTCATTGACAGGTACCTCTCACATGCTCATGTAAGTGCACGTGCAAACATACACGGCACACATACACACACAAATAAAACCATTATAGCACTGGAAAAACAGATGGATTAAGATTATATTGATGATTCGGGGCGCCTGGGTGGCTCAGTGGGTTAAAGCCTCTGCCTTCAGCTCAGGTCATGATCCCAGTGTCCTGGGATCGAGCCCCGCATCGGGCTCTCTGCTTAGCAGGGAGCCTGCTTCCTCCTCTCTCTCTCTCTCTGCCTGCCTCTCTCCCTACTTGTGATCTCTATCTGTCAAATAAATAAATAAAATCTTTAAAAAAAAAAAAAAAAAAAAAAAAAAAAAAAAAAAAAGATTATATTGATGATTCTAAAATGGTATAATTTCTGTAAAATAAAAACAAAAAGGATCATATTGCCAGAACATCTAATTATGTAGATGAACGGCCTAAGACCAAATTCAGGTCAAGGAGGGACCTCTAGATAAGTTAAATGAGTGCCTTTTCTTAACTAAACTCCAGAAAAACCTCCCGCCTTGTGCATGTCATGGATCTCTGCAAGCCCATTGAAAGCACTGACAGCTGAGTTCATGCTCTGCTCTGTGCACACAGAGTGCAGCTGCAGTGTTTGTCCTATTTCTTCTGACAATATTGCTCCTCCCAGTGAAATAAACCTGTCACCGTGGACCCCTCGCATGGACATTAAGACTAGAGAAACACAAGGCAGTCCTCTCTCTAACTTTAGGTTTTTCACACCGCTGTCACCAAATGAGCAATAACCTGTCAAAGATGACAAATATCTCCCAAAGTGCTCCACTTGTAGGGGCTCTTCTTCCTCCTTCCTGACTTGAGGGAGTTGGTGGTCTATCAGCCTACTCCCCTCCCAAACAGCCTAAACAGAAACACACTGATCAGTAGGTCCAGGAAAAGCCACCTGTTAGCTTGGTGTTTGGACTTCTTCTCCATCTACACTTACTTTTTTGGTGAATTCATAACTTTAAATGCCAGCATTGAGCTTGTGACTCACAAACTATTATCTTTACCCTCGGTGTCTCCCATGAACTGCACATGAACACATCCAAATGTCTATCTGTATTCAGATGTCTCACAACTATTTCAAATACAGCATGTACAAAACTCAATTCCTGGTCTTTCCCTAAAAGCTTCTCTCAGGTCTCGGTAACAGCTACTCTTCCTTCTGGACACTTAGACCTGAAATCTAGAAGACATTCCAGACTCCTATTTTTCTCCCATACCTCACATGCAATATACCACCAAATCCAGTTGTTTTCCAATTCATCTAGAATCCCACTGTCTCCCACCTCTGGCACAGCTACAAATGTGCCTGAGCACTACTGCTGTTCCCCTAGGATGACGGTAATGCTTTCTCTAAACTGGTCTTCTTGCTTTCATTCTTGCCCTCTTGTTATGATTATGGACACTGCAACCAGTGTAACTCTTTTCATCAAATCAATTCATTGCTTTACTTAAAACCTTCTGATGGCTCTCCACTTCAATCAGACAAAAAGCAAAAGTTCACAAAATCTCAGGTTATTTAGTTCTGTATCATTCCTTGACCTTATCACCAATTCTTCTTTCCTCAGTCTGATCATTGCAGTCATTCATAGTTGCCTCCTTGCTGTTTCTGAAACATTCTAGGCACAGCCAGCTTTGGTCTCATCATACCTATTGTTTCCTTAGAATGAAACATTTTTTATCTAATATCTTCTTGCCTTGTTTCTTCACCTGTTTTGGACAGGTCCTTTCTCAAATGTCATCCTCTCAATAAGACCCACCCTGATTCCTCTATTCAACTTAAAGTTGGAACCTCCCTTTCCAGCCAGCTCTTCCAATGCTCCATACCCTGCTCTATATTTTTCCATAGCACTTATCACCTATGTTTTCTTGCCTTGCTTTGACTTTCTCTACCCACTACAGTATAATTTTCCCATGACCAGGTATCATCACCTATTTCTTTAATTATTGTTTCCTAACTGCGTAGAACAGTGCTTAGTTCACAGTGGCTCACAGATTTATTATATGCAATAAATACCTGTTGAATGAGTTAAATGCAGATTTCCAAAGTCATTTTCCATCTTCAAAGGGAAATTTAATAGTAATCTGCAAAATTCCTGGTGACCTCTAGTACTGATCAACCTAATCATTGATCTATAGATATTCATAAACAAGACACTTTTGGTCATTTATGGAAAATCAGTAACCTGAAAGAGGGTGATCAAGCTAAATAGGCAATAAAAATCCTCCTGGTAGACAAACAAAACATTAGAACCATATGATCATTTCAATAAATGTGGAAAAAGCATTTGATGACATACAATATAGAGGGAATACCTCAACATAGTAAAGGTCATATATGAAAATGGGTATCATCATCATCAGTGGGTAAAAACCGAGAACTTTTCCTCCGTGGTCAAGAACAGACAGGGATATCATTCTCACCACTGTTATGGAACATTGTTCTTGCCATCCTAGCCTCGGCAATCAAACAATGAAAAGAAATAAAAGGCAATCCAAGTCAGTAAGGAAGAATTAAAACTTTCACTATTTGTACATGACATGATACTCTATATAGAAAACCCAAGGGGCACTTGGGTGGCACTGGCTGTTAGGCCTCTGACTGTTGGTTTCAGCTCAGGTCATGGTCTCAGGGTCCTGAGATGGAGCCCCAAAACAGGCTCCCTGCTCACTGGGGAGTCTGCTTCTCCCTCTCCCTCTGCCCATCCTTCTCCCCATTCAAGCATTCTCTGTCTGTCAAATAAATAAATAAAATCTCAAAAAAAAAAAAAAAGAAAAAAAGAAGGATAACCCAAAAGACTCCACTTAAAAACTGTTAGAACTGATAAAGAAATTCAGTAAAGTTGCAAGATACAAAAATCAATGTACTGAAATCTGTTGCATCTCTACTCACTAATAATGAAGCAATAGAAAGAGAAATTAAGGAATCAGTTCCATTTAAAATTGCACCAAAAACAATAAGATACCTAGGAATAAACCTAACCAAAGAAGTGAAAGACCTGTACTCTGAAAACTATAAAATATCAATGAAAGAAACTGAAGATGACACAAAGAAATGGAGAGATATTCCATGCTCATGGATTGGAAGAACAAATATTGTTAAAATGTCTATACTATACAAAACAATCTACACATTTAATGAAATCCCTATCAAAATACCAACCACATTTTTCACAGAGCTAGAACAAACAATCCTAAAATTTGTATGGAGCTACAAAGGACCCTGAATAGCCAAAGTAACCTTAAAAAAAAAAAAAAAAAAAGCAAAGGTGGAGGCATTACAATTTTGCTGGACTCCAGGTTATATTACAAACCTGTAGTGATCAAAACAGTGTGGTACTGACACAAAAAATAGATCAATGGAACAGAGTAGAAAACCCAGAAATGAACCACAACTATAAGGTCAATTAATCTTCAACAAAGAGGAAGGAACATCCAATGGGAAAAAGACAGTCTCATCAGCAAATAGTGTTGGGAAAACTGGACAGCCACATGCAAAAGAATGAAACTGGACGGCTTCTTTACATTATACACAAAAATAAACTCAAAATAGATTAAAGACCTAAATCTGAGACCTGAAACCATACAATTCTAGAAGAGAACATATAGCAACTTCTTATAAGATTGAACTTCTTATAAGATCCTGAGGCAAGGGAAACAATATAAAAATATTGTAACTACATCAAAATAAATATCTTCTGTAGAGTAAAGAAAACAAGCAATAAAACTAAAAGGCAGCCTACAGAATGGGAGAATATATTAGCAAATGACATATCTGATAAAGGATTAGTAACCAAAACATATAATAAACTTACAAAACTCAACACCCCTAAAAACAAATAATCCAATTTAAAAATAAGCAGAAGACATAAATAGATATTTTTCCAAAGTATACATACAGATGGCCAACAGACACATGAAAAGATGCTCAACATCCCTGATCATCATGGAAATATAAATCAAAACCATAATGAAATATCACCTCACACTTGTCAGAATGTTTAAAATCAATGATACAAGAAACAGCAGGTGTTGGTGAGGATGTGGAGAAAAGGGAACACACTTGCACTATCAGTGAGAACACAAATTGGTGCAGCCATTCTGGAAAACAGTGTAAAGTTTCCTCAGAAAGTTAAAAATAGAACTACTCTATGATCCAGCAATTTCACTACTAAGTATGTATGCAAAGAATACAAAAATACTAATTTAAAAGGAACATGCACCCTGATGATTCTATTATCATTACCTACAGTAGTCAAGCATCCATAGACTGACAAATGGATAAGGAAGATGTGGGATACATGATGGAATATTGCTCAGCCATAAAAAGAGAATGAAATCTTGCCATTTAAAAGGACCTAGATGGGACTAGAGAGTACTATGCTTAGTGAAGTAAGTCAGCCAGGGAAAGACAAATACTATATGATTTCATTTTATGTGGAATTTAAGAAACAAATGAGCAAAAGGGAAAAAGAGAGAGAGGTGAACCAAGAAACAGACTCTTAACTATAGAGAACAAACTGATAGTTACCAAAGGGGAGTGGGGTAGGGGATGGGCGGAATAGATGATGGGAATTAAGGAGAATCACTATATTGTACACCTGGAACTAATATAACACTGTATGTTAACTAACTGGAATGTAAATAAAAACTTAAAGAAAAAAAACACAGAAAACGAAGGAACAGGAAATGTTATTTTTTAAACAATGCTAATGAATCTTGGTTTCAAAGATCATCACATCCACAAAAGAATAAGCTTCTATGCCAAAAGAACCATCAGAGAACCAGAAAGTCCTTTCGGAATTAAAAAATGTACTTGCTAAAATCTAAAAACCAAAAAATGGATGTAATTGCATAACAGTTACTTCAGAAAACTGAACTGGTGATTTGGAATCTCATCTTGAGCAATTTTGCCATAGCTTAAGAAGAAAACAAAATAGAAAGTACAGAAAAGAGCTTAAGAGATAAGAAATATGGATATAAAACATGCAATACTGGCTTATTAAAAACATCAGGAGAAGAGAATAGAGTAAATGTTAGAGAATAAATAATTGAGAGAAGAAGGAAGGAAGGAAGGAAGAAGGGAAGGAGGGAGGGAGAGAGAGGGAGAGGGAAGAAGAAAGAGAAAGAAAAAGAAAGAAAGAAGGATGGAAGGAAGGAAAGAAAGAAAGAAAGAGAAAGAAAGAAGAGGGAGGGAGGGAGGGAAAAGAGAGAGAAAGAATGAAAGAAAGAAAGAAAGAAGAAAGGAAGAGAAAGAAAAGAAAAGAAAGGAAAAAAATATACTGAAGATGGACCAGAGTTATGAGGACAAAAGTGTACCCCAAGTATCACAAGAAAGAGTGCATTAAATTAAATAAAATATGTATATAGATATCTTCTTATCAAAATTCTATAGAGAGAAGAATCCAATTTTATAGAAACAAAAATAGTTACCTAGGTGAGAAAGACACTCAAACTAACATTAGATGTCTTAATTTTAATTGTAAATACTAAGAAAATACCTAACAATTAAATGAGTACTGAAGATTGTGTCTCTAAATATATAGATTTAATATATTTCTATGCTTTGACATAAAAGTGATTAATTAAAAACAAGTTAATACTTATGTGAAATACATTCTTCAATTACCTTTTCTCACATAAACATTTTAAACTGAGCTAAAGAAACTCTTCAGCAAAGAAATTGTTGTTATTTCTCTACTCTTGGATAAAAATTCTTAGTTATCTTAATTAAAGATAAAGATTTCTAATGACTAAAGCATCATAGTAAAAACTATTAGGAAGCAACACCAAAGCACATTGAAAGTATAACTACATTTTAAAGTAGAAATAAGCATACTACATTATAATCATGCACTCAGATCAAATAAGACTGATTCATGATTGCTCACAAATCTTGTACATTAATTTGAAACAAGACCTATGTATTTAATAAATGAAAGCTGATTTACATTACTCATGTGTAAAAGTGTGAAATAACTGCAATTAGAAGAATGAAGTATAGGGGCGCCTGGGTGGCTAAGTACGCTAAAGCCTCTGCCTTCGGCTCAGGTCATGATCTCAGGGTCCTGGGATCGAGCCCTGCATTGGGCTCTCTGCTCAGCAGGGAGCCTGCTTCTTCCCTCTCTCTCTGCCTGCCTCTCTGCCTACTTGTGATATCTCTCTCTATCAAATAAATAAAATATTTTTAAAAAAGAAGAATGAAGTATACATTTGTATATGAGATAAATATGTATACACACACACACACACACACACACATACACACACCCCTTAACAGTTACTGAGGACATTCCCTTTACCTTTTTCTTTCCTCTAATTATCCCATGGAATCATTTCCACTGCCTTGGGGAGCCCGTTCCCTTAATTATTAATAACAAACCAAAGACATACTTAATAGATAATTGTGTTTCCTAGGATTTTCGCTTTTACAGTTGATGTACCTCACCCTATTTTATATCCCCCAAATCCTAAAGGTTCTGAGACATACTATGCATCATTACGTCCACCTATTTATGGCTTTAGTGAAATGACTATTATTAGATCATTAGGGGGACATATCACTTCTGAATATTTATTTTATATTCCCTAGAAATATTATGGGCAAAAAAAAATGATTTGTACAACTATGAATGTCAACATAAAGCAAACAAGAATAACCACTTATATCACGCAGATTTTAAATATTCAAATAAATGACATGCAAGTTTGACATATTCTACTTTCCTACAATGATAGCTATGCTACTGAATAAAACACATTTCACATAATGTGTCCAGTAACTTATTTACGTTCATAACACACATACACACACACATATACATACCATCTTTCCTAGTTTATAATTTTTAATTCAACTGAAATAAAGTTAACCTGATAAAATTGTACATACACCTATTGACCCAGCATAGAAATAACTGTCTATACACCAGTGTCACCATTACTAAAGGCATTCTTTTTTTTTTTTAAAGCTGATCTTTTTTTTTTTTAATATTTTATTTATTTGACAGAGAGAAATCACAACTAGGCAGAGAGGCAGGCAGAGAGAGAGGAGGAAGCAGGCTTCCCGTGGAGCAGAGAGCCCGATGTGGGGCTCAATCCCAGGACCCTGGGATCATGACCTGAGCCGAAGGCAGAGGCTTTAACCCACTGAGGCACCCAGGCGCCCCACTACAGGCATTCTGATACAAGGATGAAAGAATCTATAGTTTTACAGATCCCACCTAAACATTAAGGTGAAAGATACACTAAAAAACCAATACTATATTGCTGGAAAAAATCATGTGCAGAATAGTTTCCCACTCTACCTCTCTTGATCATTTTATGTAGACAACCTAAACATCAATCCAAGTTTCCTTTCTGTATGTATTGTTAAGTGTTTCCCAGTGCTAGAACACTTCTTTGAACCAATGTTCAGGTAAGACCCTCATGCTTCTCAATGGTTTTGTCTGATCACTGAATACCCACTGAGTGTATCCTTTGTTGTCTTTCCATTAGAAAGTAAGTGTAACATCCATAACCAGTGACAGTTGCCATCCCTATTAGATTCCTTTCACTATCTTTTGAGGTCAGGGAGAGGTCAGCAGGTGTACATTTCCTATTCTACATTGTTTTACAGCTTTCCTCACTTGTAACAAATACTTTAGTATCTTTTAGCTTCTCTAGTAGCACTAAATCTCTCAAAGTTTCTTTAAAAGAGGTATTCTCAGATTAAAATCAGTTCTGTCAGTGTCTTTACCAAAAGAAGTGAACAGAATTATAGTGACTGTCATATAGTTTGCTGGTAGTATCTCCTGTACTACTGATGTGCTAGAAGCATTCTATGCTCAGATCCAATACATACCATGTGTATTCCTCTGAGGTCAGGAGCTCAAAGTAGAAGAGCCCATAATCCATGTTTCAGAGAATCTTCCTTTCAGTTACAATAAATTATAATCAAAGATGTGCAAATTCATGGAGCACTGGGTGTTGTGCAAAAAGAATGAATACTGTTACGCTGAAAAAATAAATAAAATGGGGGAAAAAAAAGATGTGCAAATTATAAAGTTAATTAGAACACACCATCCTTCCTCTGTTATCCTCCTTGAAATGAACACGTAAGAATACACTTTATATTTTGAAAACAAACTCATCTCTTTAAAGCACATGTTTCAACAGCTTCTCTAGAATATTTTGAGAAATGGGGTTCCACTTACTTAAATGTGTGACGTGACGTTGGAGAACAGAATAGACTGTGGAAACTGTACCTATTTCAATATAATGTGTTCACCTAAGGTGGCTTTTATCCAAATACTACACACCTATGATGGAACGAGATAAAGGGAATTTGTAATATGGAAAGGGGACTGCTATGGCACACAACCTAATATCATTCCACTCATCTTTCTATATTTTAGTTTTCCCAGACATATACTTCCCTCATTTAACAAATAACCATTGAGCAACTACTCTGTGTCCAGCAGTGCACATCCTGAAGATGCTTAGGCACCAAAGACAAATAGTCCCTTCCCTAGTGAGGCCACTCCATTAAGAAGCTCTGATGAGGCAGTGCTGAACATAGCCATCACCATGGGACACACCCAGTTTTCACAGTGAAGCCCATCTAAATGAATCTGGCTCACTAGCTGGGAAATCTGGTGTCAAGAGACCTTAATAAAAAGGTTGAAATACAAATTTTGGAAACTTCTATTTCTCCAAAAGTTGCCTGTCAGACAATTTCTATAAAGTTCTAGCAAATCCCAGAAACTAGAGATAAACAACTTTCCCATGAGATCCATAAATTATGAGAAACATTAAACTAAAGAAAACTGCCAAGTTTCCAAAAGTTACATGTTTTTCTAAGCTTTATCTGAAATTCTGGTCATACCATGAAGCCAGTTAGAAAAGAAGAAACCTATCCGTGAACCTCGCATGTCATAGTTGTCAATTTTTCCAACAGAATTCTTCAACAGGACTACACTTTGCTTTTAAGTTGCATATGTAAAGTTAACCACTTGTACTTACCTTTAATCTGCTTTAAAGATAAACCTCAGACGTAAGGTTGAAGTTTGGGTCCTCTTCCTCATATCCCACAGCATGCTGGACTTCACCTTGAGAGGCTTCACTCCACAGTCCTGTGGCAGCCTGCTTTCCTGCCCATCCCCTTCAAATCCAACCTCTTTATGAAGGTAAGGTCCATGTTTACCTTAGTCACAAAAATATCATATATATACCAAATATCGTATATATACCATATCATATATATCATATATATACCAAAGATATTAAATATGATGTTTAATACAGCAAAAACAATTTAAAATCTAAACTTCTATTATTTGGCTACATTAATTATTTAACAAAACCATCCTTTGTTGAGGCTTCAGAATTTTTAATTATGACCTCATATATATTTTTAACACTTATAATGGGTAAGTTTTTATCTTCTTATCAAAAATGTATTTAAAACTACCTAAATAATGAACAAACATAAGAAAAAGAAAGAGAACACACAAAATAGCAGTGTTTGGATGTTCACCAGAATGTTAACTAACACATGTTCATATTTTTAATTATATAACATTATAGTGTTTAAGTTATTAATTATATGCATTGCCTTTTCTGTTACACAGACAAGTTTGAAAGTCATTGATATATAAGACAAGATCTTCACTTGTTCATCTCTATAGAACTTATTCCAGTGCAATGATAATTATTTGTTGGATAAATATAAACATATATGAATAAATGAATGAAGAGAATCACAAAAATATCATATACTTTATCTGGAGAAAAAGCAATGTACCAGCAGGCTTGGTAAATAATAAACCTTGAAAAGAACATTATAAGCCAAGATCCTCTTTGCACTGAAGAAACAGCCAAACTAAGCAAGTTCGAATAAAGTTTAAAACTAGACAGAGTTGTGTTTTGCAACCTCTTTTTCTCCCCCTCTCAGTTGCACACTTGAACACTCATTCTCCCATTCTCTCCTGCTTTCATCAAAACCTGCTTTTACAAACTTATTAGTATCTATCATGTACATGTTGACATGAATTCAGTTTATTGCTCCTCTTCCCAGGTGTCTTGGAGAGGTTTAGCTTGGCTAATCTCCTTTTGCGGTAGTCAGGTTCTTTGGTCATCAGACTCCAAAGCCATGCCTGTGGGCCTAAGAGGTAAAGTTGGCTGATGCGACTTGCTTAGAATGCAGCAGTTTATGCGCTAATGCTATGTTTGAAATGTATGTGAGTAGTTGGCTTTTAGTTACATATTCTAAAAGGATTGCTAGGTTGTGAGATTGTTCACATGAGCAGCTTCAACATCAATACTTAAACCCCAATGACAAGAAAAACAGTTCAGTGAGTACCTGTGTGGTGTCTGCAGAGATATTGGCTGGTTTAATCCCTGACACTTGGCCATTCTCCCCCAGTTAGGAGGACATCCAGCTGGCACTATGTGAGAAGCCTAGCGGCTATGTCTCAAGATCAGCCTAAGGCTGCAGGACCTACACCAGGTCCTCGAGTGCGGAGAGTGGGACAGAGTCCCACTGTGGAAGAACTGTTCCTCCTTTAAGCAACTAAGACTCACTTTCTAGGTACCCTTTCAGGATGCCACCACCTGTCTCTTTCTTCCCTCTGCATAAACAGAATGTGATAAAGAACTGAGAAACCAATACTTTGGCAAGACACATAATATATTTTTCCTATGTTTAAGCCATACTCTGTGAGACTGTATCTTTATGAAAAGATTCATGTATTTAAAGGAAAAGTATATTGATTTTTCTCTACTTCTTGAACTAGTACACTGTGAAAATTATGGAATAAAATGTTTTTAAAATCCATTACCAGTAGGGCACCTGGGGGGCTCAGTTGGTTGTGTGGCTGCCTTCAGCTCAGGTCATGATCCCAGAGTCCTGGGATCATGTCCCACATTGGGCTCCTAGCTCCATGGGAACCTACTTTTCCCTTTGACCTTCTCCCCTCTCATGCTCTCTCTCTCTCTCTCTCTCAAATAAATAAAGAAAGGCTTAAAAAAAAAATCATTACTAGTGACCAGGATCCTGCCTCAGCACACCTGGACTTGCTGTTCTCACTTTCTGGATGGCTTTTCCTCAAATATCTGCTCCTCATCTCCTTCAGTTTTTATTCAAATGTCAGAGCCTATCATGGGCATTGTATGTAAATATGCAGCCCATTGACCACTAGGATATCATATTTCCCTTTTCCTTCCTTAATATTCTCCATAACAGTCATTAACATGTTACTTCTTCTATATTCATCTTATTTATTGACTCTTTGCCTTCAGTGAAGCATAGACCCCACTAGGGTGCATATTTTTGTTATTTTGTAAACTACTGTAACCTCAGTGCCTATATCTGTGTCTGATACCTAGTAGGTATTCAATAAATGTGTTAAATAAACAATCATGCAAATATTTTCTAATTACAGCAGTTATTGGTGTGGAGTTTTATGAAAGAGAAAGTTAAGTCAGTTAGGAGGCGCAGGAAGGGCTTCACTGCAGATGTAACAACTGAAGATGAGTAATTGGCAAAGTCAGTCAGATGGAAATGGGAAAGAACATCTGTCAGAGTCAATGGTGGTAGCATTGAGGCCAGAATTATGTGGTCTAAGACCTGAAAGTAGACAGATGCTGCTGGAGAAATGAGCAAAGCAGAGGTTGGTCTGAATCCGGAGGGCACAATCATGAAGGGCATGTGACCCATGAAGGCATATTGGATTTTGTCCTAAGGAGGGGGAGGGGGCCAATTAATCATTTAAAATAGAATAGTATTGTATTAGTGTTTTGTATTCGTGTTGTAGAAAGTTTCTTTTCTTTTTTTTTTTTAAGATTTTATTTATTTATTTGACAGAGAGAGATCACACGTAGGCAGAGAGGCAGGCAGAGAGAGAGGAGGGAAAGCAGGCTCTCTGCTGAGCAGAGAGCCCAACATGGGGCTCGATCCCAGGACCCTGGGATCACGACCTGAGCTGAAGGCAGAGGCTTTAACCCACTGAGCCACCCAGGCGCCCCGAAAGTTTATTTTCTATTAGTGTTTGTATTAGTGTTGTATTATTATTAGCATTTTAGAAAGTTTATTTTAACTCCAATATGGAATTATGGAGAATGATTGAAGGGGGTCAAGATGCAATAAAAGGTCTTACTCTCACGAAGAATACACTCTCATGAAGACACAAAGTAATAAATAATCAAATATTATACTTCATTAATTCAGAGTACTCTTTTTTCATATTTTGAAATTCTGAAATGGATTGCCACCAACAGTATCTTAGATGTCATAAAGTGTGGTGAACAAGAAAACATGAGATAATGATATAAGGAAAAACATAATGGCATGACAGATAGTGAATATAAAACTCCTTTGGGCTGTGTACTCAGAAAAGGCCTTCTACATGCTGAGGTTTAAAATGAGATCTCATTGACTGGAAAGAACTTCTATGGCAGATATGGAAAGACAACATACAAACCAGAGAGGACAACTAGTATTAGGACCAGGGATAGGAATGAGTTTAGTGTTTAGCAGCTATCTTTTGCTTTAGTGACTTAGTGACTTTACGCAACATCTGCATTTGTCACAAAGCTTAGCAGCTTGGCCTGAGCTCAGCTACAGCACCTTATCCCATGACCTCGGACTCACTCATGTCCTGGGCTCACTGCATGTCTGGAGGTTGAATGGAGGTCAGCAGAAATAACGAAGGAAACTGAGCTGTGTGTCACTCATGAAACAGCAGGGTAATTCAGGCTTCTTCCACAAGCATCCAGGGAAAGAAAGTTCCCAATGTGTAGTGTTTATCAAGCCTCCTCTTATATCATATTTGCTCTTGTCTCAGAGGTCAAAATAAGTTATGGGGGCAAGTCAGTCAATGAGGAAGGGGCACAGAAGGGTATGAATACAGGGAGAGGTGACTTATTGGAACACTCTCTTTGACAGTATCCCACAGTGAGCTGAGGAACAGAAAGAAGGTTGGTGTAACTAAAGCACAATCAACCGACAGAGGGAGGTGGGAGATAATGAATTCAAAAGAGAAGGCAAAAAGGATTCAAGTCATGTAGGGTCTCACAGGCCAGAAAATGTTTGATTGTTTTCAAAGTGGTTGGAGAGACAGCATAATATTCTAAGTAGGGGAAAAAAATTGATTTAATTTGCATAGTTCAGCCTGGGTGCTTATAATTCATAATTATAGATGTATATTACCTAATAGGATGAGAATGTAAACAGGAAGCCAGTGATCCCGGGAAGGGACAATTGTGGTGTACCCAAGGGTTGTGGCAATGAGAACGTGGATGAACAGAAGATCCTTAGGAGGAAGGTTTGAGACCTTGGTTAGATCTGGTGGACAAAGACCATTGCCTAGTAATTCATTTTGGTTCCTGCAACTCACATGGTTCTCAAGACTCATGAAGGGCCTTGTTCAAAGCTAGTGCTTAGTACATTTGCTTAAAAAAAAAAAAAAAAAAAAAGATACATTAACAAATTAACCACCGCTTTGATTTTTAGCATCAACTATAATTGCCTAGACACAGGCAGGGGCAGCTAACTAATTCAAGTTTTTCACGGCACTCTGGGGTGTTTAGCTTCTATATTTACTATAGTACTTGTCTTTTGCTATGTGCAAATTACCTCAAAAAGTGGTGACTTACAACAAGAAACATTTATCATCTCACAGGAATCAGGATGGTTCTGACTCAGGGTCTCTCAGGAGACTCCAGATAACATGTTGGCCAGGACTGCAAGCATCTAAAGGCTTGACTGAGATGAAGGATCCACTCCTAAGGCAGCTCACTCACACAGCCAGCAAGTTGGAACGGAACGTTGGCAAGAGGTCTCAGTTTCTCTCCAAGGCTGACTCCTCCATGCACACCTCTCTACAGACCCCTTGCATATCATCACAACATGGCAGCTGACAGCAAATGTCTCCTCTTTAGGACCTAGTCTTGGAAATTACACATCATCACTACAACCACATTCTATTAATTACAAGTGAGTCACCAAGTCCAGTCCACATCCAGAGGGAGGAGAATCAGGTTCCACTTTCTGAAGGGAGATGAGTCAAACAATTTGTAGGCATATTACAAAACCACTAGACTACTGACAATAATCACCAACTTTTGAGTACCCAACAGGTATCAAGAGCTGTGGTTGTTCTTTTATATACACTCTCTCACTCTCACCCTCAGACTTGCATTTTACAGATAAGGACACCTAAGACTCAAAACGTTTACTGACTTATCTAAGATATCAAGGCTGGAATGATAGAGTGAGGACTCTGAATCCAGTCGTTGTGACTTCAAAATGGTTTCTATTTTATACCACACTGGGCCTTCATCCTTTCCCCCAACCACACAAAATTTTAAGAAAAAGCTTGGTATTTCAGAGAACTAATCACATAAAATTCATCATTTGTTTATTTTAAGCTATCTGCTACACAGAAGCACTGACCGCTTTCTTAAAAACATAAAAGCATATTAATTTGATTCTATCTGAATAATAATTAAGACATTATTTAAACTCATTAAACAAGTTAATGATATGAATAAGATTGCATTTAAAATCATTTTCACAGATATTAATTGTGCAAAATTAAAAATCATAATATTTTCAGTGAGGCAGGTCTAGTAAGATTCATAGAGTCTAAAACTCTTAGATGAATTTGCCTCTTGTACTGGAAACAATTAATACTAAAATTTCCCCTGAGACACACTTTTTAACTCGTTCACTATTTCAAGCTGACTTTCTTCCTCATTCTCTTTAATTATATGTTTTCCTTATTTTTATTTAAGTGTGGTGTGATTGAGACTATTTCAATGACTTGAATCCAAACTACTAAGAGGATGCCAATAAAGAAGTATATTTGAGGAGTACTTCTGACACTTGTAGCCATGCTAAGAAATCTAAGCTACAGCTGCACACAGAAACCATTCTGCTGAATTTGGAGATATGCTCAGCTCAGCTGGTACATGCTATGAAAAATAAGCTTATTTGAGAGGGCCCTGAACATGTATTCTGAACAATGTTACCTGACATAAAGAAAAATGCACTAGAGTAATGCCTCCCTAGCTCTGAGAGAATGAGTTAGAATCGTATTCTCCAGTCTCCAGTCTGTGGCAGACTCCTGCCTTCCATATCGACTCAGACCTGTCTGAGTGAGGACCAGACAGGCCTGAAAGAGGCGAGGGGAATGTCCATTTGCCTTCTGGGATTCCTTTCCAGATCTCCCACTGGGAGATTCAGATCTTCCCCAGAACGCATTTTCCACTATTTCTCTGCCGAGTCACTACTGTCTCTCTCTGTGAGTTTTTCCTAGTTCATGTATGGTGCATTTTCCTTTACATTTTCTCACTCACTTTCCGTCCCCAATAATTCCCTTCCTCACACACACACCTATTAGAGAAAAATCTGGCTGCTTTAGATGTGGTTTCCA
This sequence comes from Meles meles, assembly GCF_922984935.1. NCBI lineage: Eukaryota > Metazoa > Chordata > Mammalia > Carnivora > Mustelidae > Meles > Meles meles. Next base: position 115,414,371 of record NC_060072.1, read on the forward strand.
CTAATTTTGAAAAGAAAGTACATTCTGGGAGAGCCTGAATAATAATAGCTAATGCCCAGTGTGGGTAATAGCTAATGCTGGAAGTGTGGGTATTACTTGGTATACCTATACTTGGTATCACAATGTGCCAGATATTCCTCCAAATGCTGGTCACATATCATCTTAATCCTTATCACAACCTTTAAGGAAGGTAACACTATTGCCCGCATTTTATAAATACAGAATCGAGGCACAGAGAACAAGTGATATTCCTACTATCCTGAAGCTAATAGTGGCAGAGCCAAGGTTCAAAGCCCTATTCTTTTATGACTTTATAATCTTTATAATTTTGCTTTTTTAACTAAATGAACTTGTTCATATAGAGCATTAGCAAATCAATAAAGCCTAGGAAGATAACAAACACAAGTCAAGACAACTCTGATTAGAGATGGCTAGGGTAATAAACAGGTGGGGTAAATCTGTAAATCTGTTCTTGCAGCAAAGGCCTATTCTTAATAATTTTATCCCAGCTGCCTCTCAAGCCGTCCCTGGCTGAAACAAAAAAGATGCAATCTGAGTGCTGAAAAAGGTTTAACCTTGATCTCTAATGTGCAGATTGCTTTTGCTCTTTCAGCTCTACATTTCAGGAAGTTTATAATCCTATTAATGCATGGTTTATTATTCCATGGATCTGAATAGAACGCGGATCAAACCAAATCCCTCAAAACACAACTACACGCTAGCCAGTAAAAGCCGGTAAAAGAGTGGTATATGTATATGTCTACATCATCCTGAACTATAACATTTAATGTTTGTATTTTACATCAGAATTAAAGAAATAACTTGACCTGAAAAACCATTCTGTGACATGCACTGGAGAATAGGTGTATCTTCCTGGTTTTAGAGCAGATGCCCTGAGTAATTACAATTCTACCACTTACAAGTTGCTTGTTCTCTGTGCCTCAGTTTTCGCATCTGTAAAATAGGTTAATAATGATACTAACTGTGTGGGCTTGAGGCTGAAAGGAGTTAGTAATATTAAGCTATTAGATCAGTGCCTGACTTATAATAAACTCTTAAATCTACTAGTTGCTATTCAACTGGAACAGATACTATTCTCACCTCCATTTTATAGATAAGGAGACTGGAGGAAAGAGAGATTAGATGCCTGCATCAAATCATAAAGCAAGTAGTTAAAGCAATTTTTTGCCTCAAACCAAATATTCTTTTCACAGCACACAGTCTTACGGAGAGGCTAAAAGAACACACCCCCATTTTATAATTTACATCTGTCGGTCTCACTATATCCCTTGTCTTCTGTCCACCCCGTGCCCTGAACACCATGTTCTGGTGCCATGTTTACAACATTATTTCACCCGCAGAACAACTCTGGTGAAGATAGTGAGGTTACTGATTTACTGTGTACACTTCCTGGAATTGCCACATTATGCTAACAATCAATATTTCCCAACCACCTCCACATTTACAGACAATATCCTAAATTATTAAATGTTCCACAATGAATTCCTTAATTATCCAATGCCATTTTAGAAATGCTGCTGAGTGGCAGACTGTCATTAGAGGCAGCCATAGGATAAGAAGCAGAGAGAGGCAGCTTAGCCTAGGGGATTTTGACCTTTTGCTCTTGCCTGTGGCTGGATAGTGATTCTATCCATGGAGTCTACAGAGAAGCTGCCCATAGGGAGAGGAGGTCATGGTCAGCTAGGGATAGAAGTACACATACAACCAACTGATAAACCCCTTGCTGACACCACCTCTTGCCAGAGGTCCTTCAGGCATCTTGTGTGAGACACACTGTCCCCTTTCAGCTTTCCTGTAGTGAGGCTCTGGTTTTCACCTGTGCACACATCTGAGGGGTTGTGTTGGGGGAAGGGGTAGGAAAATCATCACTCCTAAGTATGGCCCTATATGAATCATGGACTTCTAAAAGTTGCCATGTTCAACAGATACAGAATGTAAAGTAATGCAAATTCTCTTCTAGAATCTTACAACATGCTAGGAGCAATGTGACCAAAGTCAATTTCTGCAGAAATAGGATCAAAAAGAAGCTAAGTTAATGTGTAAACAGGAAAATATTTTTTTAGAGGATGGACCTTGAAATTTGACCTTACTATTGAGGAAAGAGTGGGAAACAGAAGACTATTCTCACATAGTAAGAATGCCTGCTGGGACAGGGTGGAACCCAAGAGGCTGACTCGCTCAGGAGCTGAGGGGCTAGTTAGTGATGTGGGTGTCTATGTTGAGGAACTGAAGACCAGAAAGTTCGGAGGTTATGGGAAGATAAATGGATGGTAATTCAATGGAGAGATAATTTTCATTTGGATACCCTTGATACTAAAAGGTCTTCAAAATGCTAAGTTGAGACACTCCAATGATTCCTCTTTGGGCTTCATTTAGAACAACATAATATGAGTATTACCCAACACATGCTAACATAGTTCATCTGAAAGAATGATTATTTTAAGTTTTATATAAATATTTTGTAGCTATAACATTCCATTCCGGCTAATGGAGAAAATGATATCTTTATTAATCAAGTAACTTAAAAAAAAAAAAAAAAGAGCAAGTAATCAAACATGCATTGACATGGGCATTAGTGTTACATGTTCATTCAAAGGAAAAAAATGTACCATCATCCCATTTTTTTTACTTATTTCTGTTTTATGACTTCAGACAAATTTGGGGGCATGTTTTAGATAGCATATCTTAGAGACTGGGTCAGAAGATTACCTCTCAAAATCAACTGGGTGAAGCATGGTATTTCTAGACCACAATAAAAAAAGCACAACCTCATAATATAAATAACATTGTACAGAATAGAAACCAATGTCGAAAGCTGAATCTTACTAAGAGAGGTATATTTCACAAGAGATAAAATTCACCATGAGGTTATCTTGAATCTTTGTAATACCCAGTTTCCATTTTAATGCAGGGTTTTTTTGTTTATTTTATAGTAAAAATATTTTATATTTTCCCAAATAAAAATAGAATGTGATTTATATGTGAGAATATTTCAAATATGCATGAATTTCAACTTAAGAGAAAAATATTTGCTGGGAAATACAAAAGTTGGAAAAGCAACAAAAATGCACGAGAGCCAATATTCAAATTATGTACCCTTTAAAGGAGCAAATTTGTACATAAAATCCTTTGAACATAAAAAAATCTTACACAATGACCCTTTTAATACCATTTTGGGTACATTTTTTTATTTCAAGTTTTTATTTAAATTCAAGTTAGTTAACATATAGTGGAATATTAGTTTTCAGGAGTAGAATTTAGAATTTAGATTCTTCACTTTCATATAATACCCAGTGCTCATCACAGGTGTCCTCCTTAATACCTATCACCCAATTAACCCATCCCCTGTCCCCCTGCCTTTCAACAACCCCCAGTTTGTTCTCCACAGTTAAGAGTCTGTTTTATGGGTTTGGATACCTTTTTTTGACCAAACATTAAATACACATGCACACACACACACACACACACACACACACACCCCACATACAAATCCCAAAGTAAAAACTAATTATCCATTTAATATGAGCTTCTCTTCCCAAACTCTGCTTCTTTCCTCAGTTCATCATTGGCCCCATTTTTAGGATATTTTAGACAAAGAAGAAGAAGAAGAAGAAGAAGAAGAAGAAGAAGAAGAAGAAGAAGAAGAAGAAGAAGAAGAAGAAGGAGAAGGAGAAGGAGAAGGAGAAGGAGAAGGAGAAGGAGAAGGAGAAGGAGAAGGAGAAGGAGAAGGAGAAGGAGAAGAAGGAGAAGGAGAAGGAGAAGAAGGAGAAGAAGGAGAAGTAGTAGTAGTTGTTTTTGGCTAGCTTCTCTAAGGTAATAGGCTGATTTCCCCTCCCTCACAATGACACAGCCCCAGGTTGCTTGGACAAGACAAGTGACAGGCTCAGTGTCACCTCTCCTTTGTCTGATGATAATGATCCTCCCTTACATGCTTAGCTGCTTCCTCCCTGAAACCTGAGGGGTTTTTTTGCCTCACGCTGTCTCTCTTCTTAAGAGAAATTGGACACAGCTTAAAGATTTGATTATTCTGACTTCCACAGTTCATTAAGATAGCACCACAAGCACTGAGTCCAAGGACACCCAGAAGTGCCCCAGTTCTGCACAGCATTTAGCTTCTATTTCCGGTTATTTGCATCTGTCTGGAAAGTAGACCATGTAGCCCAATCATTAATATCACATACAGCATCTATTAGTTTGAGAGAACAGAAGTGATCCCATTATGCTCTCTGCTGGTAATTATTTCACCCTTCCAAATCTCATAGTCCTTTCTCATGTCATCACAGAACAATAGTTTAAAAAAATATACAAAGAACAGTAGAACACTGCATGCACAGGACTAACAGGTGTCATAAGCAACTATTAGCAACATCGATGTTTCCTCAACCACGATGGGCTGGCAGTTACAATGGATCAGGAAGCCTAAGTGCTTCACCTGCTAGCCAGGTTCTGTCTTCACAGTCCTCCCCTACTAGGATTTTTTGACATTTCTTCCAGAAAACATTTTTTGAAAAGAGAGAGAAAGGGTCTAATGTACCACCTGAGTTCAAAGCTTCATCTGAAGTAAATACACTGACAATTCTTTCAAACCATCAGTTGTCCTGTATTTATTGCTTTGCACTGATATTTTTACTCCAATCTTTTCAAACAACTGGCAACTCAGCTCCCAGAAACAGGATAATTGCCAGCTCTCTGATTACTTCCCTTCCCACCTAAGCTGACCACATGGGAAGTTAGAGCTCTGATGAGCATCACACACCAATGGCAGAATCATAGTCTCCAGTTCCTCTGGACACATGAAAGAATTCCAATGTATCATAGCTCCAAATTTGGAGAGGACAGCTATAGACTCAGCCAAAAAGATCTAGCCCCCTGACCAGTCATTTTCTGTTAACTAATATGTTTAAATGATTACTCAATATCTTGGAAAGAAATGGAGAATAATGCTGCTCAGTCTGTAAAAACAAGGCACTGTCTATATAGAAACAAGACACTTTTTTTTTTCTCAATTCCACACTTAAAGAGAATCCCAGACCAGAATTCAGGAAGATCTCCTGGATGACCTTCTCTCCATTTCCTGCCAAAGGAGAAATAGGCTCCAGAGACCATCCAGCAGACTATGAGGAAGTCAGGGTTGCACTGCTCCAAAAATCTTAGGGCTGAGCAAGGTTTCATCATTAAGACAAATCTTGGCACTCTTACCAGGTCATTGTTTAATGAGAAAAGAGATAAATGCTTAAAATTTCACCATGGATTCAGAGTCAAAATGCAAGAAGGCAAAGAAAAATGTCTTTTTACAGACAATAAGCTTTAGAAATATAAAAGAGCTCCCACATAGAGCAGGGATCTACCAGACAAGTAGTCGGTAGAGACTGGAACTTAGGAATTAGTCGAAACAGTGGTGGACGTGTAACAGAATTGGAATGTGACTATTTAATTGGTGCACAATATAGTTCACAAGCCCTTTTGATAAAGGGAAAGGAAATGAATGCTTTTCTAGTGCTCTAGTACTTTCTCCTACCTTACCTATGATTTGCCTTGGCTCATTTAAATTTTTAAAAAGCAGAAGTATTTATTAATTCAACAGCATTTTGATGGTAGTAACAAAAGCCAGCATTTATATGGTAGATTTGATACTTACAGCAATGAGGTGACCTAGGAAATATGATTCTCATACTGACCACTGACCACTGACTTCTGAGGAATATTTCTCACCTGCCTTTTCGACAGAGATTACCTTGGTTTCCAAAGTTTGCCAATGTCTTTTTCCTTAGTGTCTTAGCTAACACCCCTGTCTATCCACCAAATCTGCGTCCAAAACACTTGATTTTTAGATTTCTGCATACTGCCTAATTAGTGGGCCTGTCCATTTTATTCATATTTGTCTTTGTCCTCCAAATGTTGCCTCACCCAGCATAGACTCCCTAAACAAACAAATAAACAAACAAAAGCCAGTCTGGAGTACAAGTATGATCTATTCATATCATCACCTACAAAGTACTCTTGAAACTCCCTTTATACATTCCATATGTCCACTTACGCCCACCAATGTAAAGTACAAAGAGAAGACATAAAAGTAGACATATAATAAACCAGAACCAAAATTCACTGCTTTCTGCAAAATGATTCATGTCCTAACTTCCTCACTAGCAATGACCTTTGTTTAGATTGCTTCCTGCCCTTTATTGATAATGACAAACTTTACTGATAATAACAAGTTAAATCAACCAACCTCAGTATTTTGAATTTAAAAATCCACAGGGTAGAATAAAAAATAGTAAAGGAAATCAAACACAAGTAACAACGAACAGAACCATGACATTACCATAGCTAATATGGATGGAGTTAATTATTGTGAAAAACAAATAATTAGGACATTTCAGTGGCTCAGTTGGTGAAACTTCTGCTTTCGGCTTAGGTCATGATCCCAGGGTCCTGGGATAAAGCCCAGCATTGAGCTCCCTGCTCAGTGAGTAGCTTGCTTCTCCCTCTCCTCCCCACCCATGCACTCTGTCACTATTTCTGACTATCTCAAATAAATAAATAAAATCTTTTAAAATTAATTAATTAAAGGTAATTAATTATTGTGAAGAATAATTAATTAACTGTATCACAATGCTAATTAACTAGTGGGTATACAGCTGTCATTATATGACATAATATTTTGATAATAATATTTCATATATTATAAATAATAAATTATATAACAGAAATGTCATATTATATATAGATCATATTTAGTGATCTAAGGAAGGAAGGGATAAAGGAGTGAAGGAATGAATGAGCAAATGAAGGAGAGTTGGTCTATATCATTATTCAATAACTCATCACAAGTGCAGGCAAGAACTGGCCTCCCTGCCCCCACTTCAAGCTTCTTCGCAATTCATCCTCCACACTCTTGTCAGGATGACCTCTAAAAATAAGTATGATATTTCTATGCCCTCCACCCCAGCCAATAATCTTTCTGTAGCATGAAGTGGTAGTTTTTAATTTTTTGACTGTAGTTCACAGAAACACATTTTATGTCTCTGACACACATGTGTGCACACACAGTCACACAAGTAAAAAGCATATTTCATGGACAATGAATTGGTGGTTGACAGGAACTGGAGAGTGATGCAGGTGAGTGTAGCTAGGAGGGCATAGTGCTTTTGGTGAAGGAATAGTTCTGCATCCTGATTGTGGCAGTGAACACATAAAGCTACACATGTAGTAGAATCACATGGATCTCTGCATGCACACTCAGACAAATGAAAGTGTGCAAAACAGGTGAAATCCAAGGAAGCTGTATGGATTATACCAATGTCAATTTTCTGGTTTTGATAGTACTGTAGTTGTGTAGGATGTTAACATCGGAGGAAGCTGAAAGAGAGGTGCACAAGAACTCCCTGTGAATTTCTTTGCAATTTCCTGTGAATCTATAGTTGTCTCAGAATAAAAAGCATTTTTAAGTTAATAAAAAGAAAGAAATTTCACAAACAATAATTAACCTTAGTATAGGTGATGTATTCTGATATTTTCTATTCTCTTCCTCTGAATTTTTTAACACGGGCTATAATCCAACATGTTATTTCATGACCTGTGATTGGAATTTGAGACCGACAATTTGAACAACACTGACCTGGAGAAGAAAGCCCTAATTATTTAGCATCGTCAGAAATCAACCTTTCTGTTTTCATCTCCCATCATTCAACATCGGTTTTCAATGTTGTATAATCTTGGGACATACTAGTCTCTCAATAAATGCTGAACAAATGCATGAATGACAGTGCACGAAATATGTTGGCTGTTTTCCACCTCATCTTGTTTCTATTTAAAACTAGTAGGACAAACTTTATGGGGGTCTTCTGTGCATTTTAGTAACATTTGGGTTTATTCTAGTGATAAAAATATGTTCAATGTAGAGAATTTAGGAATATAGACAAGCAAAAAATTAGAAAACAAAAAATCATCATTTACCCGTACTCTCTGGAGATAATTACTAGTATTTTGATATTTTCCTAAAGAGTTTTTGTGCATAAATATACGTAAACATACACACATTTTATATTGTTGGAAACACAGTGATTATATGAATTTATGTTATTGTTTCTTGATTTACCATCTATTTTGAGTATTTTCCATGTCATTCAATATTCTTTGAAACACCATTTCTAAAAATTTCACTGTAGGGTTGTATGTTAACCTGTTTTCCTGTCTGAACATCTAGCTTGCTTTCAGCTTTTGCCACTATAGATAATGCTACAGTGAGTGTCCTTGAGCATGTGTTTTCATTTAAAAAGTCTCTCACTATCCTTGAGTAATACCATGTTTTGCCTATCAAACTAGAAATGGTGTTTGGGAGATGGCAGTTTGTTTGCATTGGTGTTTGGAAGATGATAGTGGTTGATGGAGTCTGTGGGGTATCAGAAGCCCAGACCCCCTTGACACACTCACTGGGGTCAGGCTTTGGAGCGATGTGACCTGGACTGAGGGAGTATGAGCTGGCTTCCTATCAACTGAATGCTTGTTCTCCTTTTATTGATGTTGAAGGTAACATTCTTGTAATAATGAACATTGCTCAGATTACATAGGAAAATATGCAGTCCCATCATTTCTGAGCCGTACAAATGCCCACCCAATTTCACTCTTGGCAAAGCTCTGTTCTGCCATGCACACACAAGGCCTCTAGTCAGGACCACCAACACTCCAGTGCAGGCTCTCCTTCTCCTGGCGCCCTCCCTCCAACCATGTTCCACCTGTACTCATGCTTTCCATGTTCTCCAGAGCAAGCAGTGAATGTCAGCCTCTCGTTGGCTCATTGGCCCTTTCCAGCTATGGGGACTCTCCAGATCTCTAGGGCCCTTCCCTGCCAACAGTGAAGTCAAGTGGCCCCAGGAGCTACTTCACTTCTCCACTGGCAGGCAGGGTCTGTGAGCACTATGGCACTACCATGTTTTCTCCACTTTTCACTGGGCATTACAGATGAGGAACCTGCCACCTGCTTACAGATACCTAAAGCAAGGGCACTGGCAGCTGCTCCCGGCTTTCTTCTCTCTCCAAAGGACCTTTCTTTCTCTTTCCAGAGGTATACACAAATAACACATCTTTCCTGGTAAAGAGAAGCAGATAAATATAGAATTAACTTCAAGAGTGTTGGAACAGGAGCTGGGTCAGGATTCTAGCCCTAGGGCTTCCATTCCCTAATCCTGTGAGGACAGGCACAGAACAGAATGTCATTGTTTCTCTATGATTTTCTTTGCCCCCAAATGGTAATATTTGTAGTTGCCTGAACAGAATAAGAACAACATGAGGTTATCATGGTGTCTGTGCTCTGCAAAGTGGTACCATTGTTGCGGTGGACAGTAGCATTGTTTCAGGTGGGGGCAATAACATGGCAAGGTCTTCCACAGTGCACACAGGCAGCTTTGCAGGCCGGACACCTCACCTGGCAGGAAATGTGCCTGGGAGCAAATGCAAAGACAAAGAACAAAGGCAAGCACTCATGTCCCTTGCAACTTTGCTGCCCAGCACACTTCTTCTCCATGTGGTGCTGGCTATCATTGTGCCCAAAAGGTAAAAATAGCTCCACTTTCAAGCTTCACCTCAATAAATTAGGACAAGGGTTAGAGGCCAAGGTTCTAGCAGAGGGAACCTTGTACCAACAATGGGATGGCCCCTTAGACCAAGGAGAGGTTAGTCCTGGGGCACAACCTTCACTAATTTGCCTCCACTCACTTCATCTGGCTCTGACCGCACCACCCACCTAAAGATCAGATGCATGTTCCTTGATATTGAATGGTCTTTGAAAAATGAATATGTTCAACAGAATCTATTTATCTTGGGAGGAAATGAATATAATTCTAGTCAGTGTTCAAAAGACACTATTTTTTTTAGCCTGCACAGTAGCATATGGTTAAGGTAAGGTAGCGTGTCAAGCCAAAGTCTTTTGTGAATCCAGGGCAAAGCTCTTTTCCAATGACATAAGGTAATTATGAATAGAAGGGTGATCCTCCTTCAAGTCCAGCAGGAGCTCAATTCTGACTATTCATATTGGTCATACCCACTCAGAATGACAAAATCATTTGATGGACAGTAGACAGATATGCATTATTCACAAAGGCATCTTCAAAGGAATTCCATAAATTATAGGTTTCCTGAAACTGAAAGTTCCAGTGAGCTGGCAGTGAATGCCAGGGGTGAAGAGGTGTAATCAGCATGAGTATTGTTCCTGGTTAATTTGTCCCTTATAGGCGGCTGCATTTTATGCCCCAGGAAGAAGGGTTCTCTTTATGTTTTCTCAGAACTGGCTTTAGCTCTTCCCAGAGACTGCCTACATTCACTGATTCTTGACCTGGGCTGCACATTAGTATTGCCCTGAAGCTTTTTAGAACCCCACTGTCAGGGTCATTCCTGAGAGATTCTTCATTGATCTGGAGTGGGGCCTGGACGTAAGTATTTTTTTTAATTTCCCTAGTTGATTCTAACATGCAGCCAGGCCTAAAAATAGTAAACTAACCATTATAATTCCTTAAGAGATTTGCTCATGTTTTTTACCCAATAAAGTTGCGTTCTTAAACAACTTGCCCTTTATATTTAGATTCCAAATACATAAATCAATGTCCATTTAAGACTGGGTTCTCCAGAGAAACAGAACCACTAGAATGTATATACAGAGAGAATTATTTGAAGAAATTATCCATGTGATTATGGAGTCTTTCCAGTCCAAAATTTACAGGGCAAGCCAGCAGCCTTGAGACCCAGGGAAGAGTTGATGTTAAAATTTGAATCCAAAGGCAGCCTGGAGGTAAAAAACCTTCCTCCTCAAGAGACATAAGTCTTGGGTGCCTGGGTGGCTCAGTGGGTTAAGCCTCTACCTTGGGCTCAGGTCACAATCTCAGGGTACTGGGATCAAGTCCTGCATTGGGCTCCCTGCTTAGCAGCAAGCCTGCTTCCCTTGCCCCTCTCTCTGCTTGCCTCTCTGCCTACTTGTGATTTCTGTCAAATAAATAAATAAAATCTTAAAAAAAAAAAAAGAACATCAGTCTTTTCTCTTAAGGCCTTCAAGTGATTGGTGAGGCTTATCCACATTTTGTAGAGTAATTAGTTTTGTTTCAATTCTGCTGATCTAAATGTTAATCATATTTAAAAAGTACACTCACAGCCATGGCTAGACTGGTGTTTGATCAAAGAGCTGGGCGTCACAACCTAGTCAAGATGACAAAAAATTAACCGTCACCATAACCTTCAATGGATACATCTGGAAAGTGCATAGATGACTCAGTGCCTTGACCATATGGACAAGTACCTTAACTCTGTGGTCCTCCAATTCTTCTTTAGTTATTTACATTATTTACTAAAAACTAATTAGTTAATGGTTGTATCTCCAAAGAGAATAGGTGTGGTTACTATTTAGTGATGTGCCCCAGTAGGTCTATAGAGTGCTGGAAAGCAGTGCAGAAAGCATTTGAGATTGAAGTCTTTGAATCAGTGGAAGAGAAAGACTGACAAGATGTCAGACAAATGGACGCATAAAGTTAAGCAGCTTCCACTGCCACTTAAGTACTTCAGGTTGGGAGCTGAAGGTGGTCCATCCTAGGGCAATTCTTTCAATCCTGGCAGATAGGGAAAGGGAAACAAGTGGGTTACCATATGCAAACACTGTAAATGAGGCCAGAGCCAGACCTATAGGGAAAGATCTACTCACCGTAACAGGCCTGTAAGAATCATTGTGACATCTAAAATATGTCTTCAACACAGTTGTAGACTAATACAGTTTATCTTCCAGGTGTATGAATAAAGTATAAGACTTAATACTAAGGTGAAATATAAGATATGCCAATCAAGGAACTCCTACAAGTTCATTGTGTTGGATACTTTCCACTGCATCAGGAAGACCCTTGCTTTCTGGTTTCCAACAGGAAGTGGATCAGAAAACTGAAGGCATGGAGAGTCAGGGAGTTGGTGAATACATTCCCCAGGATCCCCCATTCTAGAATGGCCATAGGCCGACTGACAGCATCCCCCACCAAAGTGGTTACAGACAACTCTTCCACATAATCCTCTTTTTCTCTCCAGGTGCAGGCTAATAAAGCTGCACATTGGCACTTATTTTAAGGGACTGCAAGTCAACAAGGTTAGGGAAGGTGTGGGAAGTCAATTCTGAAGGCAGTGGAAGGTATCTAGCAGATGAAAATTGTAAGAGTTTCGTACATTCCCATGGCTTTCTCATTTGTTCCTCTTTCCTTTCAGGACATAGATGATACAGGATCATTTACCATGAATGTGAGACTCACACTGCATATACCCAGCCCTGGTATATGGGCAAAATGACAATTATTGGTTCAGAAGCGAGGCCACTGCACAAATGACTTAAATGCACAAATGACTTAAAGCCAGATTATGCCTTTCTCATGTCCCACCAGTGTGACCCTGGAAATGTAACTCCCAGGCCCCAGTGTCCTTATGGATAAAGTAGGGGTAGTAATAGGATCCCCGAAAGAGAGTTGTGAGAACTAAATAAGTTAGTACATTTAAATCACAGCAAAATACCCGGTGCACAGACATACCTTCTAAATCTAAGCTAGTGGTTCTCAAAATTCTACACACTCCTGAGGGTCCCAAGACCATTCATTCGAATTACGTTTGCTGAAACAAAAGCGGTGGTGGATACAACTACCGATCACTTCACACAAATCAAGACTACAAAAGGTACTAGGGGCCAGTTATCGTAGTCCTCATTACAACACAGTCAGTAAAAGAAAAGTCAGTACACATAAGGACAAATAAGTAAGTTGATTAATTTTATTAAATCTCAACTCATGAGTGCATGTCTTTTTAATAATGAGTATGACAAAACAGGAAGTATGAATAAAGCACTTCTGCTGCATTACCAAAAGAGGACAGTACTTGTGCAATCATTTGAACTGTAGACTGAACAAGCCACTTCTTCATGCAATAGATTTTTACCTGAAAGGAGTATTGACAGACAAATTATCGTCCTTCAGATTTGAGTATTTGTCAGGCATCATCTCTAACATGAATGACATGGCTGTGTCTGCTCAAGGGAGAGGACTAACAGAACTTGTCATGATAAAAATCTAGCTCTCAAGTGAAAATGAGAATGCTGGAGAACTTGTATCTGCCACCACGGGCTTGACACCTTCCTAACAGTTAGAGCCTATTCTAATGAGATGGAGAGATGATATAACAAATGTGATCTTTTGATATTGTTTAATGGAATATGTCAGCATTTGGAAGATCAGTACAACTCAATGAACTAATATTTTTAAAATAACCAATGTATAAAGTTACAAAATTATACACAGGTGAAAGATCCAAGCAAAGGGCATAATAGACCTGTGGATTATAATGTAGCAGATATGAAAAGTTTACCGATATGGTTTCAGATTCTGTAATTGCAACTAATTTATTTCTTGTCAAATTCTAGCATAATATTGCAGAAGAATATTCACAATTATTTGAAAATGCTATTAAAATACTTCTCCCCTTTCTAACCACATATCTTTGTGAGGCCAGGTTTCCTTCAGCTTTTTCAACCAAAATAACATATTCCAACAGACTGAATGCAGAAGCAGATAAAAGAACCAGCTGTCTTCTTTTAAGATTTGCAAAAACAATGCCACTCTTTTCACAAAAATATTTTGTTTTAGAAAATACAATTGTATTTCATTAAAATAGTCTTAACTTATAAGAGATTAAGCATTGTTTTAAATATAGTAATAAATAAATGTTTCCAAATTTCTCATTTTTAATTTCAACTCTAATAAATACCAACAGAAATTACCCTCAATAAACAAAAATTATTTGGCATATTCAATAATTTTAAAGAATGTAAAGGGATCTCAGTATCATAAAGTTTGAGAAATACTGATCGAAGTTATCATTATCACACAACTCAAGCTAGTTGGGAAGATCACCCTCCAAAGTAACATTCCATTTCTACAGCATCGGTGTTAATATTGATCCCTCAGTTGGCTCTCCATGTTTCTCTTCATCCACACAAATCCTGCCCATTCTTCAGCTGGCACCTCTGAAGTACCCTTATGTCCAAGGAGCCCTTCCTGGGCACTGTAAGAGACACGTCCCCCTGGCTCTTATTTCTACTGATTTTATGTTTAGCATCATATGATGTTCTTTGGTTGTCCAATGTTACACATCTTATTACACCAAATTGATTGTAAAAATCTCTGAGAATAGAGACTCTGCTCAATAATGATTTTCCTATATCAAGCACATGGATAATATTTCTGCATAATTTAATTTAAATGTGATCATACAATTTGAATGTATGTATCAGTGAATCATAAACAGGCTTTTGCCACACAGCTTCCCCCTTAGAAAATGACCTTCTCTCATGACCTTACATTTTCTTCTTTGTGTAAATGAAGAAACTTCTATACACAATTGTTCTTTATTTGCTAATAGGACCTTTCTTAAAGTTGGTTAATGCTTAGCTCCATAAATGCTAACTGGAAAAGGAAGCATTATCTGATCCTGACTCTTTATTATTCCACACTTTTGAAATGCGCCTCCAAGAATCTCATGACCAATTTCATTCTCTGAAAGAGCTACAGTTTCAATGAGAATCCTTTTAAAGCTGGATGAGATGTGAGAAAAATTGTGGAAATGTGTACAGGCTAAAAAAGTAATTTTAAAATCACAAATGTGTAATAGTTATATTACAATGTTGTGATTATAGGTGATTTTTCCTGTTTCATAAATTTTCTTTTATGTGATTTGTATTAATTTTTTACAATTCCATTGTATATTTAAAATCCAGTTATATGTTTCTCTTTTTTTTAATTTTATTTATTTATTTAAGAGAGAGACAGAGTGGGAGAGTATGAGAGGGAAGGTCAGAGGGAGAAGCAGATTCCCCATGGAGTTGGGAGCCTGGACTCCCAGGACTCCAGGATCATGACCTGAGCTGAAGGCAGTGGCTTAACCAACTGAGCCAACCCGAGCCCCCAGTTATATGTTTCTTAAAGAGGATTTGTACCAATTGGGATTTTTGACTACATATATCAGAAGCAAACTGTGAGAATTATACAGAATATAAGTGATATTTCAATAACGTTGTTATAAAAAAAAAAAAAAACAACTGTGGCTTACCTGATGGAATATATATGTATTAAATGTGGGGTAATGGGAGTTCACAAAAAATTCTGAGAAGTTTAGGGGATAATATTGTCAGAACACCGAGCAAGCTTGGTAGCCCAGAACCCAGCCAAGTCTGCACCAGAATATCAGGTTAGGGCCCCAGTGTTGCTGCTGCCTCCCCCGGACATTTATCAATGTTATAAATTTCTACAAATCACCTCACAAGGTTAGGCAAACATCTGATTGGCCAAGTCCAGGTCACATCAGTGGCAAGAAGCAGGGAAAGGGGATTATTTGTCCCCCTCCTTTTGCTTTTGTTGGGGATCTTGGCCCTCCTGTCCACCAAGATCTGCATAATGAAAAGGACCCCCCCAAGTAGAAGAATGTTCAAATGCTGGAAAGCTAAATACTGATACATGTTCATGCATAATACTATATAAAATGCAAGCATTTAAAAGGGCCACAAATAAAAATTATAGTAAAATTCACTGTAGTGAGTTAAATAAATAATTCTTTCCAATCACTTAAGAAGAAAACCATTTTCTGCCTTTTGATGATAATGTTAAAAGGCTCACAGTTTTATTGGGCTATACCCTATGGCAGCAGATTCCTCAACTTACCATCATCACTCCTTTTAATTATTCCAAACCCTGTCCATTCTTCAAGGCAATTTGAAGTCCCTACTCTTTCAGAAATGACATTGTTTGTTTGTTTTTTCCTCCTACAACAATCACCTACCCATCTGCTGAAATACATGTATTTGCAAATATTCTAGGATTTAAATAAAAGTGAATGTTAAGATGAGAAGAATAATACTGAAGCCAATTACAACTATTGAGAAAACAACCTCCCAGAAGTTGGTGTTAAGCAGTTGACAGTCAACAGGAGCATGTTTCAAGCACTCACAGGCTGTCTAAAAATCTAATACAGGACTTACTGGATTCACCTGGAGCAAATAAGCTCCAGTTCAAGTCCTGCCTTCTCTAGTTCCTGGCCACATAACTTTGAGTCAATTTACTCAACTGTCTAAACTAGAGTACCTCAACTGCAAAATAGTAACCATAGCACCTACTTCTTAGGGTTGTTGTTGGGATTACATGAGATAATGCATCTAACATAAGTAGCAACTGCCTTATTCATAATCACTTGATAAATGTTAACTATGATTCTTATACATTGACCTCAATTTAGATTTAAAACTAAATTCTTCCTATAAAGTAACAAGCACCCCTTTCAATACTTCGAGTTTTAGCCTGAGTTATAGGCAACAGCAATTCATTCTGCTTGATATTTAAGTAACCACTTAATATTAGAAGATAATTTCACTATTAGGTAAGTTATTTTTTTAAAATAGCTTGAATTGTTTCATTGTTTTATTCCAAGTTTTAACTGGTTCACATAAAATTCAGTACTGTTAAGTGTTTACGTCAAGCACTTATACCGCGGGGCTAAAACGCAGGACAAAGATGTGATCCCTCCCTTGGAAAATGATACTCAGGCAAGCAGGAAACATTACAATCAGCTTAGGAAAAGGAAGAGGAAATGAATTTACATGCTAGGGAGGGAAGTGGGGACCAATCACAAATAAAGCACTGCTCTTATGAGCACCTCCAAAGTATTCTGAAATGTTATTCACTGCTGAGAGAGGAAATCTGAGTTGACATGTTATTTTCTGAGCTATTTATTAATGCATTGACTGAGGAAGAAGCTGATCAGTTTTCAATCCCATCCCCCAATTCAAAGTCAGTGTCTTGTCACCAGCGCTCCCTGCTAGCTGAGAGAAGGGGAGAACTAAGATTCCAAAAAAGCTGTTAAGAACTGTTAAGAAAAGAAGAAATCTGATCTTCGCCACCCCTCCAACCCCCCACATGGGTATAACAAAGCTTATGCTTTCAGTGGAGCATCTGAAGTGGAATTTCCATTAATCTTGGGCCAAGAAAAAAAAATACCTTCTGTTCAGCTACCAATCAATCAGTCCAAATGAAGGAGGCAGTTAACGTTTTTTACCAAACTGAACCTCTCTGCCTCTGGACTAATATCAGAGCTAAAGAAATTAATCAGGCACATAGCGACGGCAGAGCTTCAAAATGTAATCTACATTGATGGCTTCTAGCTCTGCAGTTCACCAGTTAATGGCAAAAACAGACCTTACCAGAGGCTAAGAGGTAATCTTGCTGCCACGGTAAAGTGTATAAATGCTATTTCAACATAACATAGTAAAGTGACCAGAGCCCATCTCTCCCTTGAGAAAAATGGAAGAAAAAAAGATATTAAAATGTGTTTTGTGAGATGGGAGTTAGACAGAAAGAAGGATTTACTGATACCAAGAGGGGTTCAAAATTAGAATCACTCACCTCAGACCTGATTTCAGCTCCTTTTACTGATTTCTCCTCCTTTGGCATTTTTAAAAATCAGACTAGCTTCAATGCTACTCTCCCAACTACAACTCCTGACCAGAAATACACTCGAGCAATTTTGTTAAATGCAATAGATTTTAAAATGAGTCAGTTTTAGGGGTCCCTGGGTGGTTCAGTGGGTTAAGCCTCTGACTTCAGCTCAGGTCATGATCTCAGGGTCCTGGGATCGAGCCCCACATGGGGCTCTCTGCTCAGCAGGAACCCTGCTCCCCCACTCTCTCTCTGCCTGCCTCTCTGCCTACTTGTGATTTCTGTCTGTCAATAAATAAATAAAATCTTTTAAAAAAAAGTTGTTTAAAAAAAAAAGAAAAAAGTCAGTTTTAAACTCGCTCAGACCAAACACAAAACCTACTTCCCATCTCTGCCTATACTTTATAGCCAACTGTTTAAACTACAATCCACAGAATAAATCTACAGGACACCAGATATTTGAAAATTAAATTCAACCAGCATTTATTAAGCAGCTATTAGTGCAGTAATGTATTATGCTATATGCTGTAGGATGAAGTGATAAATGATGTCTAGTTTATGCCTTCACACAGCTTAAAAAGCAAAATTAAGGAATAGAAATGGAGAAATAAGCAAATGCTGTGGAACATAATTGGGATGACTCTTTTTCCCTCCACCATAGTCCTGTCATCTGCATCAGTGGTTGAATCACTGCCACCTTCCTATTATAATTCTGCACATGTCACTTTCCTACAGAGCCCTTAATCAGCACTTTCATTTCATTCACTATGATTGCAAAGACCTGACTACAGAATATTTGCAGAAAGTTGTTTTTTTTACCCCTGACCAGTGTGGTTTGGAAAATTACTATCTTCAGAGAAAGTAGAGGATCATAAAACAGTGCAGTTTTCCTCTTCAAGGTCTTTGCAAAAATACCTGATATGTATTGAACAGTATTTGCAAACCAACATATATGAAAATTTCTAATTAGCATATTATGGGATCATATACCTCATCTTTTTTCTTCCCTCTCATCTCTTCCTAGTTGTAATTAAACCAGCTGTGGCTATTTATACCTTTTTCATGTTCCGAGAATAACCTTCTACTCTTTCTATCAGAACTATTAGAAAAAAATAAAGTCTTAACATTGCCTAGGATGAATCACACTAGGATCTCATTTGAGCCCATAATTAAAATCCAGTTTAATCCATACCAAATAATTACTCTAATCTTGCGGGCCTCAGTGAGAAGTACCATAGTAAATGCTCTTCATATACCTGATTGAAATGACTAAAAAGAACTATCCCACCAACCACCTTCCTCGGCTTCAAAAGACCCATAAAATGTTAGAACCATAAAAGAACATTAAAAACTTTCCTTTTATAATCCAAAGGGCACTATGTTAGAAATATATCACTTTACCCTACCTGTACCCAATAAAGTGCACATTATTGTCCCTCTTACAAATGGATAAAGAGATTTGGAAGGGTGAAGTCAAGATTTGAACGCAGGTCTCTTGAATCAGATCTCTCCCTGCAGTGATCTGTTTCTGGCCCTATGTTGACTCCCCATGGGTCAACTGAGTTCATGAACTTTATAGACAGTGGAGGATCCAGGTGACTCCCACCCTGCTCGCTATCAGCCCAGGGCTCTCATGGTTATACAAGCTAAGTTCAGAGAGGAGGTGCCTGGAGGACCACAGCCTGGCTCAAATTTGATGCTGCTAAGAAAAGAAGCTCTTAGGACCCTGTCTGTATCTTTATTTTTCCTCTTTCTTATTCTTTATTCTAACATTATTTGCTTGGCATCAAACCATAGAGAAAAATTTAATCTTCTCAGAAGTGACAACTTTTGGTGTGCACTGGTATGTATCATTTTAGATATTTTCTGTGCATTTGGATCCTATAAAGACATCTTTTTCATTAATGTAATCATTATATTTCATTCTGTGATTTGCTTTTCCCACTTTACATGTATTAGAGCTCTTTTCACAGTGTATTCATATAATTCTCATATTTTCCACATCACTTTCATATAATTCTGCTTATTCATTTGAACTCATACTGAGTGTCCCATCGTATGAATGCACCATGATTTTGTCAATGACATTAGTTTGTTTCCTCTTTTTGTTTTTACAATTGGCAACTACTTATAAAAGTAGTAGAAGAAAATATAGGAGAATTTTAAAAAGAAACCCTAAGCAAAAGAAAACCTATTTTTTTTAATTGTATTATGTTAGTCACCATAAAACACATCATTAGTTATTGGTGCACTGTTCCAAGATTCATCATTTATATACAACACCCAGTGCTCCATGCAATATGTACCCTCCTTAATACCCACCACCAGACTTACCCATTCCCCCACACCCCTCCCTTCTAAAGCCCTCAGTTTTTCAGAGTCCAGAGTCTCTCATTGTTCATTTCCCCCTCCAATTTCCCCTATTAACTTTTCCTTTCCTTCTCCTAATGTCCTCCATGTTATTCCTTATGTTTCACAAGCGAGTGAAACCATATGATTGACTTTCTCTGCCTGACTTATTTTACTTAGCATAATCTCCTCCAGTCCCATCCACGTTGATGAAAAGTTGTGTATTCATCCTTTCTGATGGCTGAATAATATTCCATTGTATATATGGATCACATCTTTATCCATTTGTCTGTTCAAGAACATCTCATTGGGCTATTGTGGACATTGCTTCTATGAACATTGAGGTACATATGGCTCTTATTTTCAGTACATCTGTATCTTTGGAGTAAATACCCAGTAGTGTAATTGCTGGATCATAGGGAATCTCTATTTTTAATTTTTTGAGGAACTTCCACACTTTTTTCCAAAGTGGCTGCACCAACTTGTATTCCCACCAACAGTGTAAGAGGGTTGCCCTTTCCCCACATGCCCTCCAACATTTGTTGTTTCCTGCCTTGTTACTCTTTGCCATTCTAACTGGTGTAAGGTGGTATCTCAATATGGTTTTGATTCAAATTTCCCTGATGGCTAATGATGATTAACACTTTTTCATGTGTCCACTAGCCATTTGTACGGCTTCATTGGAGAAGTGAGTGTCTGTTCATGTCTTCTGCCCATTTTTGGACATAATTATCTGTTTTCTTGGGTGTTGAGTTTAAGAAGTTCTTTGTAGATCTTGGAACTACAGCCTTTTGTCTGTAGTATCATTTGAGAATATCTTCTCCCATTCCATGGGTTGCCTTTTTGTTTTGTTGACTGTTTCCTTTGTTGTACAGAAGCTTTTTATCTTGATGAAGTTCCAAAAGTTCATTTTCACTTTTGTTTCCTTTGCCTCTGGAGACGTGTCTTGAAAGAAGTTGCTGTGGCCAATGTTGGAGAGAAAACCTATTTTCAACAAGATATAAAAACCCAGAAAAAAAATTTATAGTCTTCAAAAAATATCATTCTAAAGTATTCAACATATAAGACATTAGAAAAAAGAAAAAACACTTACAATGTAAATATCAGAAGGAGGTTAATTTCCAGAGTGTATAAAGAAGTCCTGTAAGTAGGTAAGAAAAAAGCACTACATTGAGGAGAATACAACTATCTTATATGATTGAATGTGATGTTTTCTTTTGTCTATTTATTATAATTAGTCCCAATAATATATTTTCTAATGTTGAACCATCCTTAAATTCCTAAGTTCAATATTTTATAATCAAGTAAGATTTTTCTTTAAATAAATTATAATTAAATTTCTTTAGTACTGTATTGATTTATTCATGAGAGTGAAGTATAGGTTATTTGAGGGAAAAAAACATTTTTGTTATTATTTTCAACAAGCTTCTATAAATGATTACTTTCAGACAATAAACATATCAAAAATGTTTTTGATATGTTTATTGTCTGAAAGTAATCATTTTTAAAAGCAGAACTTAATTCACATTAATTAGAATTTAATTTTGTAATATTCTTTTTCTATTTAACATTCATTCTTATTGGTTTCTGTTTGCTCCTCTTTTTTTTTTAAGTTCTTTGTTTATTTATTTATTTTTGAGATTGTGATAGAGACAGAGCATGAGTGGAAGATGGGGGGACAGGGACAAAGGGATAGAGAGAATATTAAGCAGGCTCCATGAGTGATGTGGAGCCAGACTGGGGCTTGACTTCACAACCCTGTGATCATGACCTAAGCCAAAATCAAGAGTTGAACACTTAACTGACTGAACCAACCAGGTGCTCTGTCTTATCCTTCTTTTTAATTTTTATTTTTATTTCTTTTATTTTCTTGCATTTGGTATCATTGATCAATTTTTCTTTATTATCTATTTCCCCTTCGGTGATCTAGAAGTGATAAATTCTGAAACTGTTCTGGTAATAGTCACTCTTAAAATTTCTACACACAAAACTAAGTACGCTTATTCCAGTATTCTCTTTAGAAACAGAAGGAACCTTAGTGTGTTTCCACATCCACCCTTCCTTCACTGCTGCTGGGTTGGTAAATATCACTTATTTTAGTCTGGATTTTTACTTATTCTCTCTATATTATGAACCAATATTTACTTTATCCTTTCTATACTTCTTTGATCATTACTGTGACCATAATAATTTCTTAAATTTATTTTTCATTTCAATTATTGAATAATTTTTTTCAGAGATGTTTAGTGTATAGTAAATCCTGAGTCCCTGAATGTCTGAAATTGTCTTTATTTCTCCTCATGAACTTGAATGTTGCTTTACTATGTGAAACATTCAAGGTTGAATATATCTTCCCCTCTTCTGGCAGGGAAGTAAGAAGGGATATGTTCTCAGTCAGCTAGGTGGACCCACTTTTGGAAATGACGTCATTGTCTTTATTAATGAGAACTCTGACACCAGTGATTTTTATTCTTCTGTAGGTAAGTTGTTTCCTTCTTTTTTGAAAACCTGTGTTTCTTTTTCCAGGTGGTCTCCAGATCTGGTCTTTTGTTACTCATTGTGCATAGTACTGGCAGTATTCTTTCATTCTTAAAGCTGACAACTGTCTCTCCTTCGTGGAAATTATCTTTTACTATTTCTCCAGTTAAGAACATAGGCTTTAGAGACAAGCAGCCCGTGTTTGAACCTCCTCCACTACTTACTATCTGCATCGCTTTAGGCAAATTGAGCTAACCTCTCTGCTCCTCAGTTCCCTCATTTAAAAAATGGGGTAGTAATAGTCTTTATCTCTCGGAGTTATTAAGAATGAAATAAGTCTATTCATGAGAAGTTCTTAGAAGAGTGCCAGGCACATAGTAAGTGCTAAATAATTCACTTTTTTTCCCACAGTTCTGTTCACTGAATCATTTCTGTTTTCTCTGGAATTGGTCAGCACCAAGCCCCATGTTGGCTTTCCTTAAATATATAACAATCCATGATTACATTTATAATTTAAAAACTAGATTAGTTAGATTAATGAATACAGATGTCTGTCATCTGTTTTGTCCACAGTTTCATGGGATTTTTTTCCCATAATGTGTCCCCCTGAATATGAGAGCTGACTGTTCTTACTGCCCACCTGTTTTTCTCCATGCATGTTTTAGGCTTTGCTTCCTCCACTCTTTCTATCTTCCAGGAATTCCTCACAGGTTATCCAAAGATAACTTACTCCTTAGCTTTCCAATTCTCTTATGCATATATTCTTTTAAAGGCTTATTTTTTTTTTCATTTTATTTATTTTTTCAGCGTAACAGTATTCATTGTTTTTGCACAACACCCAGTGCTCCATGCAAAACGTGTAAAGACTTATTTTTAAAAAAATTAATTAAAAAACCTGCAAAATTAAAAAAAAATAAAGTATAGTACACTACAAAAATAAAGGCTTATTTTATGGTTTTTTTTAAGATTTTATTTATTTATTAAGAGAGAGAGTGAGAGATAGAGTATGAGTTCAGGGGAGAGGGAGAAGCAGACGCCCCACTGAGCTGGGAGCTTACATGGGGTTCAATCCCAGGACCCTGAGATCATGACTTGAGCCAAAGGCTGCTGCTTAACTGACTGAACCACCCAGGCTTCTTTTATGTTATCAAAGTGGAATAGAGTCGAGAGGGAAAGCTAACATGTGTTTTCAGCCCTTTAGATGTAGCCCCTTTTTTTTACTTCTGCTCTTTTGTGCACCTAAGGATAAATTTCCCAATCAGTGGCATGGCCTCTAAGATCTTCTTCTGTTCCCAGGTTTGATTTCTACTTATCTCCTCCAATTTACCACTCACTACCCTCCTTCCTTCATAGTCTATGATTAAGTATATTGAATCTCTTTTATTTCTTAATACAATACTTCTCCTTTCACCTTGTGATTTTCACTCTTACTCCTTTCTTTGTCTTGTAAGTAATCTTTTATAGGCCTCTGATCCTATTTCCTCATCAGTAAAATAAAACCTGGGAATCAATTATCTTTAGGAGTCCCTCTAGCTCTTAAAGTCTATAGTTCTTTGCAAATATACTCATTGATATCTAAACATTTTCTTCTTACTTCCCTGGTATAGTTCAGTTCACATAGTCTAAAGAAATGTTCAGGATGCAAATGCTTAATTTTTACCTCAGTTCTTTATATAACATCTCAGACTTACAGAACTTTTAATTGCACCCAAAGTATGTTTCAAATGTTGGGTAAGAAATTAATATGTCAGCACAGCAGTCCAGGATGAGGATTACTAAGAATAGTAGCCCAGCTACCTAGTTAACACTTCTTTTAGTTTGGAACCCTAATGAAGAAATGGTTTCTGACGGAGCCTAGCAACTTTTCTTCAAGTAATAGAAGAAACACAAATCCTAACTTTGAATCACAGCACTTTTAATAGACATTTTTAAATTTTCTTCTCAATACCGGGGGCACTATATGTGGGCATGTGCAGTCTTGCTGATAATAATTTGCCCTCTTGTAGCTTAACAGAGAGAGCAGGCAAATAGTTTGCTTTGGATTCCAGTCACACAGCTATTTCATCCCATGCTATAGAACCAGAATAATTTTCTATATCCTGCTGTAAATATCACTTCTCCAGGACAACTCATGTCTTCTTCGGTTCTACCTCTATAGTCCACTCTTCAGTTTGTTTCTTATGTTTCCTTTCCCCCAGGAACGCCTTGCTCTCTGGAGATTTAATACCATCATAATCCCTATGTCATAAAAGACAAAACCTGTCCATAAATGCTGCAGCTGTGGTCATGGAAAAGAAGGAATTTCTCTTTAAATCACCATCTCTGAAATGAAAAAATGTCTGGTCCAGAAAGACATTATACACAGTCTGGAAAGGTCTTCACCAAAGTCACACGGGAAATAGTGGTTTCACATTGCTGCAAACACTGTCGTTATTGTTCACACTGATGAATAGTTTCAGTTCTCACTAATATGAAATTCCACCAAATGAATATCCTGGAAAATAATCTGAAAATCCAAGAATAACACAAGTGTGAGTTTACTATCAGTGTATCTAAGGAGATTCAATCTATTGACCTCTTCATCCCCAGAAGCTATGGGGACCATTTAATTTACCAACCACACTGAAACAGGATTGAGAGTAAAAGAAGCTCTATTAGCAGCTATATCAAGCCAATAGGCACAAATAAGACTACCTTGGCAAAAAAAGAATATCCCACCAGAGATAAATACACTCACTGCAGAATTCTGTCCCTACATAAATCATTTGTCTTACTGCATATTGTAGTTCAAATAACTAATCAATTCTGTTTGCTGTTAGAGAGGAACATTTATTCACCACTCTTCACAAGGAAACACTTGAGTGGGAGTTGCCCTCCTTGCCTCATCTTATTTCTGTCCCCCAGCTCAGTTGGCATCTGGTGATTAAGTGACTTTCTAACTACTGAGTCAGTAGAGGAAACTGACCTCAGTGTTTTCTGCTCACCCCCCTGAAAGCCAGCCTGCTTGCAAAGGGCATAATACTTGACTCTCTCTCTCTGCCTTGTAGTTGGTACCTGCTGCAGAGAGCAACCTGACGATGCCCAGAGCCACCAGTGACAAGGGTATAATTCCATCTAATCCACATTTGAACAAGCCCCTTTGCCCACAAATCAAGAGCCATATTCTCCAACTGGCTTTATCAGTAAAGAAGCTGATTTTAGATCTATATTTATTTTTCTCCTGGTTCTTAATTCACAATTGCTGAACTTGAAAGGAAGAGTAATGGGTAATGTGTTTTGACCCCTAAAATAATTTTTGTTTGTACTGCTGGCTAGAAACAAAAGCTGGGAGCAGAAGAGAATGCTGGGGATGTATAAGAAAACAAGCAAGCATAAAGTTAGGTACACAAGCATCTATTATATTTTATGGTTAAATAAATGCCCTATATTTTATTTAAAAAGCAATTTAAATATTAGATTTTTAAAATATTTTATTAATTTATTTTATAGAGAGAGAGATTGCAAAGAGAGAGAGCACAAGCAGGGGAAGCAGCAGGCAGAGGGAGAGGAAGAAACAGTTTCCCCACTTAGCAAGGACCATGATGTGGGGCATGTTTCCAGGACCCTAGGATCATGAGCTGAGCAGTAGGCAGATGCATAAATTATTGAGTCACCCAGGTACCCCTAAATACAAGATTTTTTAAAGGACTCAGCATCATATTAATTTTCACACACACACACACACACACACACACACACACACACACACACAAAACCCCAAAAAGATTTAGCCATAAAAATTTTTCTTTTTAAGGATAGAAATCCTGGCAGAAGTACTGAGGAGACTACATAATATCTTAAATTAGTTCTGAAGGTGGGAGTTTCCAGAAACACAAATCCCACAGATACATCATCACAGAGAATGTTGCAGATCCCATTTTGCATACACATACACACTGACACACACCATGCATGCACACATATCATACATAGTCACATACACACGTCTTTGTGAACATTACCACCAAACAAAGACGTCCACTCTCATCATTTTATCCAACATAAAAGTGGAAGTCATAGCCATAGCAACCAGACAAGAAGAAGAAATAAAAGGCTTCCAAATCAATAATGAAGAGACAAAACTGTCACTATAGGTCAATGACATGGTATTATACATAGAAAACCCTAAAGACTCCAACAAAAAAATTATCAGAAGTAATAAGTGAACTCAGTAAAGTTGCAGGATAAAAAATTAATATTCAGAAATCTGCTGTATTTCTAAACACTAATAACAAAAGAGCAAAAAAAATTAAGAAAACTATTCCATTTATAACCATATCAAAAAGAATAAAATACCTAGGAGTAAACTTAATCAAGGAGGTGAAAGACCTATACTTTGGAAAACTATAAGACATTGATGAAAGTAATTGAAGATAACATATATAAATAGGAAGATACACCATATCCATGATTGCAAGAATTAATATTGTTAAAATGTCCATACAAGGGGCGCCTGGGTGGCTCAGTGGGTTAAAGCCTCTGCCTTCAGTTCAGGTCATGACCCCAGGGTGCTGGGATCAAGCCCCACATCAGACTCTCTGCTCAACGGGGAGCCTGCTTACTCCCTTCTCTCCCTGCCTGCCTCTCTGCCTACTTGTGATCTCTATCTGTCAAATGAATAAATAAAATATTTTTTTAAAAATGTCCATACTATCCAAAGCAATCTACAGATGCAATTCAATACCTTTCAAAACACCATTTTTCACGGAATTAGAAAAAAATAATCTTATAATTTGTAAGGAATGACAAAAGATCCTGAATGACCAAAGCAATTTTGAGAAAAAAGAACAAATCTAAAGGTATTATAGTCCCAGATTTAAAGATATACTACAAAGACATAGAAATCAAAACAGTGTAGTATTGACACAGAAACAGACACATAGACCAATGGAACAGAACAGAGAACCCAGAAGTAAACCCATACTTATACCGTCAATTAATCTATGACACAGGAGGCCAGAATATACAAAGGGGGAAAGAGAGTCTCTTCAATAAACTGTGTTGGGAAATCTGGACAGCTACATGAAAAAGAATGCAACTGGACCACTTTCTTACAGAATACACAAAAATAAACTCAAAAAGGATTAAAGACCTAAATGTGAGACCTGAAATCATAAAACTCACAGAAGATAATCTAGGTAGTAATCACTTTGACATTGGCCTTAGCAAAGTTTTTGTAGATAGTCCCCTGAGGCAAGGGAAACAAAAACAAAAATAAACTATTACGACTACACAAAAATATAAATCTTTTACACAGTGAAGGAAACCATCAATAAAACAAAAAGTGACCCTACTGAATGGGAGAAGATGCTTGCAAATGACATATCTGATAAGAAGTGGGTATTAGTGAGGGCACGTGTTGCATGGAGCACTGGGTGTGGTGCAAAAACAATGAACACTGTTATGTTGAAAAGAAATAAAAAGAATAAAAAAATAAAATTTAAAAAAAAGAAGTTAATATCCAAAATATGTGAAGAATTTACACGACTCAACACCCAAAACAAACAATCCAATTCAAAAGTGGGCAGAGTGTCTGATTAGACATTTTTCAAAAAAAGATATACAAATGGCCAACAGACACATGAATAGATGCTCAACAGCACTAATCATCAGGGAAATGCAAATCAAAACCACAGTGAAAGAGATCACCTCAAAATAATCAGAATAGCTAGTAACCAAAAGACAAGAAATATGTGTTAGCAGGAATGTGGAGAAAAGGGAATCCTTGTGCACTGTTGGTGAAAGGTGAAAATTGGTGTAACCATTGTCTAAAACATCATGGAGGTTTCTCTAAAAATTAAAATACAATTCAACCCAGCAATTCCAGTTCTGGGTATTTACTTTCCCCAAAATGAAAACATTAATTTGAAAAGATATATGTGCTCCTATGTTTATGGCGCATTATTTACAATAGCCAAGATATGGAAGCAATGCACATCCATTAATAGAAGGATAGATAAAGAAAATGTCATACACACACACACACACACACAAACACACACACACACAATGGATTACTTGGCCATAAAAAAAGAATGAGATCTTGCTATTTGCAACAACAAGGATGGACCTAGAGGTATTATGTTAAGTGAAATAAGTGAGACAAAAATAAATACCATATGATTTCTCTTATATGTGGAATCTACAAAAAAAAAAAAAAAGGCAGAAATAGAGCCATAAATGTGGAGAACAAACTGGTTAGTGGTTGCCAGTGGGGATGGCTAATATGGGGAGGGGGAGATAACAGACTTATAGTTATGGCATGAATAAGTCATAGCAATGAAAGGTACAGCATCAGAAATATAGTCAGTGGTATTGTAATAGCATTGAAAGGTGACAGATGGTAGCTACACTCATAGTGAGCATAGTATAACCCATAGAGTTGTAAAGTCCCTATGTTATACACCTGAAACTAATGTTATATTGTGTGTCGACTATACTTCAATTAAAAAAATCAAGTTTGTATCATTTTCCTTTGTTTCTAAAGTGAACAATAGCTGAAGTTAGTAATAAACTTGAAGAGAAAATCTCCCTAATGCGGAATTACCAAGAAAGAAGCATACATATCAGGGCATATATGGGTCTTTTTCCATGTCATGTCACAGGGTACAATAATCCTCAAATGTCCAGTACTCCTAAATGTTGCTCTCCTGTTGATGAGACGAAAAAAAAAATTTTTTTTAATTGCTATAGCCATCCCAGCCATCTTTTAAAATGACTACCATTGCTAAGCAATTCCACAATACAAACTATTGTCAGTGTAATATTACTTCAAAGGATACAAATGAAATATCAACGATTTTTGTCAGATTTTTTTCAGATTAATCTAAATTTTCCTTTGCTTTATTATTTTTTAGAATTGGGAAAGGCAAATTAATTATCAGCTATTTGAATTAAGAAACTTCTAATTTTCCTGGTAAGTTATGGTAGTTAATTAATATTTTAATTAATTAATTAATATTTTAACCTGCCTGCTGTCCTACCAGTTGGAATAACAAATGGCTTTTAGATAAGGATCAGTTGGCACTAGCTATCACTACACACTTTTACCCAAATGCTCACATAAACTTTGTGTTTAGAGAGCTGTAGGTGTTAGTTTCTATAAATCTACCAATAAGTTTATTTATTTTTTTTTTAAATAACAAGGGTGAGGAAAGGAAGGCATCACACCAAGAACTGACTCCAGATTTAGATTTGTGCAATTCTGGGGTACTTATCTTCGCAGGTCTTTATGTTTCTTCTAAAATATTCACCCTCATTGGTCTAATTATAGCCCCAAGGGGAAAATGGAGTACATGCAGTGAGTGGGAGTACAATGCTCAAAGATTACCCACATGAAAGCAATGGGCAAATGTGACTTTTTGCCAGTTTTGTCACTGAACAAAAACATGTACTTTTCACTGAGTGAAGGTTTGCAAATTTTGCCATAAACAAAACACATTTTTATGGCATCCTGAGTAATTTCCCATGATAGAAGAATATTTCCACCTCAATTTAGAATTTTTTGTCTCACAAAACAGTAAAACTTTAAAACAATTAACGGGTAACAAGGAAACTACAGGATGAAGCAGGGGGAGTTTCCACACTCTTCCATATAATTCTGGAAATGTAAAAGACACATTTGGAAAACTCCAGCATAAACCCGGTACTGTCTTGGGGGCGGGGTGGGGGGAGTTGGGGGCTTTCCATGAGCACAACACATTAAAACTTCTGGATCAGGAGGGAAAAAACTAAATAATAAGTTGTTCTGACTCTCAGCCCAAAATAAGTCATATCTGCAATCCTATGCTCACAGCACTAGAACATACTCGCTAGAACTGTCCCTACCAATCAACATTTATACACCCCACTTATTTGACAGAGATGCAGATTAAGCCCTAATGGGTGTTTCAAGCTCCCCAGTGAAGCTTTGTAAGATGAACAAGTGTCCCAGAAGCACATCAGATCAGGCTTTTGGGGGCTCACGAGGGAAAATAACCCAACTTTCATACACATCTTTCTCTGTTTCTGAACTACAAAGCCATGAAGACATTGACCAGGTCTTACTTACATTCACATGTCCCAAAATGCTGAGGAGGCTCTGGCATATGACACAAAATGGGTTTTAATGAATGGTTTCTCCTTTGTTCTATTTTTCTATGTCTGTGTCTTTTTAAAAAAACTAAATCAATCTTAAAGAGATCATGTTTCCTGAACCTGGTTAATAGAATTGATGCCAGGTTTACTGGAGATTTTCCCTTGAGAGATTCATCCCACTAAAGGGATTGGTCCCAAGGTCATTTTCACAAGAGAGTTTTTGAAATATGGGTTATATCCATTCTTTAATGATTTGAATGGACCCAGAATATCATGGTGAAACTACTGACAATAATCTGAATAATATCAATAGTGGACCATAGATAAAGAGTGCTTTCTTAGTGTAGAGGGTATACCCAAGTGTTTGAAGTACCACATAGCTCCATAGGTCTTGCCACATGCCTGAGGCTGTGCATGCACCAAAGCAATAATGTCCACTCCCAACAGTACTAATCTAAGGGAGTGAATGGAGCCATTACACATCCTGGAGAGGTGTCAGCATACTTGCAATGCCCATTTCTATGCTTAGACAACTTAAAGGGGGGTGAGAATGCTTCACGGTAGAAGTGTACCTAGCAACTAGAAAAATTTCTAGCTCAGTCTTTAGGGAAATATGATAGGACAGAGAAAGAGCAGAGGAAGGTAATCAGAGGGTCTCTTTCTGCATATGTTGGTACAAGAGTTAATCTAGGAAAGAAGCAGAAGAAGCAGATCTCCAAAGGCTACTTATCCTGACAGATAAAAAGCCTACTCTGAAACATAAGAATAGAGGAATCCTTCTCTATTTTTTTTAAAGGTTTTACTTATTTATTTGACAGAGAGAGAGAGATCACAAGGTGACAGAGAGGCAGGCAGAAAGAGAGGGGGAAGCAGGCTCCCTGCTGAGCAGAGAACATGATGTGGGGCTCAATCCCAGGACCCTGAGATCAAGACCTGAGCCAAAGGCAGTGGCTTAACCCACTGAGCCACCCAGGAGCCCCCTCTTCTCTGTTTTCTAAAGAAAAGATTGATAAGATTAATAAGATCTTTTATTATCTTTTAATAAGATTAATAAGATTTTCTGTCATGATAAAATTAGGTATTTTCCACAACCAAAAACTATTTGGAACTTCTGAAGAGGAAGAAAAAAACCCCACAGAAATAGGAAATAACGGATATAGACTATTTTGCCCACCTAGTTCCTTCAGTAAGGAAAATGTTACACTCTCTCTTTTTTTAAGATTTTATTTATTTATTTGAGAGAGAGAGAGAAAGAAAAGAAGCAGAGGAAGGGGCAAAGGGAGAAGCAGACTCCCCACTGAGCAGAGAGCTGATGTGGGGCCTGATCCCAGAACCCTGGGATTATGACCTGAGTCAAAGGCAGAAGCTAATGGAATGAGCCACCCAGGTACCCCTATACTTCTTTTTCTTAATTAAAAACAATAAAATTAGTAAATATGGTTTCTAAATATACCAACAGTCAAAAACTAAGCCAACATTGGTGTCAGATATTTTTCAAACAATAGTTCGCTTATTAGTGTGGATAATCACTTAGTCCTCAACCAGTGCAATTCAAGGACAACAAGTAACATATTCTTGGATCTCATAAAAGTTAAATTACAATTTAACTCATTACATTTTTGTCTTGACATCAAACACATAATGGATAGTTCCACTGCCTTGCACTTTCTTAATAAAAGAATGGGAGCGGTATCATGAAAACCTAGAGATACTAAAACTCACAAATTCATCTCGATTGTCTTAATATCATTTTTCCACATATCCAAGCCTATACATTAAATATTAATTCCTAAAAGGAGACTTGAATTTCTAGTGATATACAATGAGTTTCTCAGACATAATGAGAGAAAAGGGAATGAATTTGGTATTAAAGACATCCAAAGGAATTTTTGAAATCTCTAGCACAACAAAAATACAAATTATTTGGGGCGACTGGGTGGCTTAGTGGGTTAAGCCTCTGCCTTTAGCTCAGATCATGGGTCCTGAGATCAAGCCCCACATCAGGTTCTCTGCTCAGCGGGAAGCCTGCTTCCCCTTCTTTCTGTCTACTTGTGACTCTCTCTCTCTGTCAATTACAAAAATAAAATCTTTAAAAAAATATACAAGTTGTTTCAGAAATTTTTAATGGAGTGATGTACAAATAATCTCTTATCAGAGTATAACTCAGAATTATACAGTCTGAGCTGAAGTTCAAACTGAATTTATGAGCTTAGCAACCAAGTTTAAAATAAAAAGGAACTCATCAAGGTTTTTAATAATCATAGTTTATATAGCCACATCACCTTCATATAAAGGGGAAAGTATATATTTCAAGTTAGAAAAATAAGGTTGAACTTAAAGTGATGTTTATTACATGCCTGACCGTGGAGCAGTCAATTAATAAAAAGAATTTATTGAGGAGTTAATATGCTGTAGGCACTGCTGTAATAATTTTATATGTGTAAAGTCATCAACACTCAAAATAACCCTATAACATAAACATTATTATTAGCCTCAATTTATAGGTCAAGAAACTAAAGCACAATATGGTTAACTAAGTTGCAGAAAGTTACAAAGCCGTTAATGGCAGAAATGGTTCTCAAACCAAGAAAGATTCAAACAGACCGCAAACTATCACCCCACTATATTGCCTTTCAATTTAAGTTCATGGAGTCTTAATTTCAACTGAAGAATGTGGAAAGATACCATCTACCTTATTGTTCTGAAGCCAAAATTTAAACATCATGGTAAAGAGCTAAGACTCACAAAAATGTAAGGCAATATTGTAAACAAATTGTTAGCGTGACAATATCCATTGTATTGCCTAGCAGAAATCCCCGATCAAATCTACATTCTTTGATGTAGCAAAAATAGGGTTTGTGAAAAAGAAAAGAGAGAGCAGGATAAACAGAAAGGATATCATGATCCCATATATTTCAGAAAATTTAAAGATACACAGCCAGAGAATGAGATGGTCACAAGAAGGAAAAAAAAATCCTGTAATGATAGGTAATA
Organism: Meles meles; assembly: GCF_922984935.1. Lineage (NCBI taxonomy): Eukaryota > Metazoa > Chordata > Mammalia > Carnivora > Mustelidae > Meles > Meles meles. Next base: position 115,447,814 of record NC_060072.1, read on the forward strand.
ACATGTAAAAATGCTTGTAATTATAAGGTCAAGGAAAAAAATAGCAGGACTGTACAGTATTATCCTAATGTGAAAAAAATATGTGTGTTCTTACACATAGAACACTGGAAGCACAGAATAGAAGAATGTGCATTAAAATGCTGACTGATGGCACTTTGCTTAAGGCCATGATGAAATAACAGGACCAAACTTACTCTCCTGCCTTAACCAAATAGAAAACTAGATAAAAATGTATAAAACAACAGTTTTCAAACATTGGGCAACAGGCAGTGCAGGACAGTGATCCCTCCATGACGGAACACAAATGAGATGAGTCTTGGAAATGCCCCAGCTCACTACTTGGAGAGTTGCCAGGTGTCATTGCAAAAAGGGAGAGCCAAAGCAAAGTCTAGCAGTTTCACTAATTGGAGAAAGAGTTCAGAATTTGGGGAGGCTAAGGTAAACAGATTTTACAGGGTAGAGTAACGAAGAGGTGAGAGACACATAAAATGAAAGCTCCAAAGATCCTAAGATGGGTCCACTTGAGTCATTGGCCTGATACCATCTACATATACAAGTACAGAAATTACTGAAGCCAGAGAAAGAACTACCAAAAAGTAGATAAAACAATACCAGAGCCAGGAATGGCTTACAATTGCATTAGTCATAGCGGAAAGTTATATGATACATGTGCCATCGAGTACATTCTACAAAACAGTATTACCTTGGTAAAGAGAACAAATTAGTTCCAGACAAAATGTTGCTCTGGACTTACCTTGAAAATGCTTAAAAACAATACTTTAAAAAAACAAATTGATTTCCAGCTGTCAAAATCAGGTACCAGAGGAAAGCCCCCAAATAATGAAAGGAATATAAAACATACTTAACATTCACCAAAATCTAACCAAAAATTACCAATTTCTGCAAAGAAGCAGAAAAATAATCAGAAAGCAAAGAAATCAACTAATCATAATATTAATTTCAATAACAATATTAATCAACAGGCCCAGAAAGTACACTTATGATAGATTGGTAGACAAAGGCATCAGCATAGCTATTAAAAACATATTCCATATGCTCAAAAAGGTAGAGAGAAACATACGTGACAAAAAGAAAATTGGACAATATAAATAATACCCAAATGAAGCTTCTAGAGATAAAAACTGAATTATTTGGAATAAAAAATTATTGAATGTGCATAACAACATGTTACATGTTGCAAAATTTAAAAATCAGCAAACATGAAGACAGCAAAAGAAACTTTCTAAAATCAAACACATTAATAAAAAGGACTGAAACTAAAAGAACAGAGCATTAGTGTCATTTAAAACAGTATCAAGTGGCCTTATATATATTAATTGGATACCTGAGGACAAGTGAAAGAGTGAATAAAAGACAATTTAAGGGATTTAATTAAAAAGCGTAACCTCAAAATTTGATGAAAAATGTAAACCCAAAGTGAAAACAATGTAAAAACTATATGAAGTCTCATCATAATCAGATTGCAAAAACACAATAATAATGAGAAACACAGAAATCAGAAAAAGGAAAAAGTCTAATACAGATAAAGTTGAAAATAATAGAAAAAAATAAGAATTAGAACAGAAATCAATGAAATTGAAAACAGGAAATCAATAGAAAACATCAAAGAAACCAAAAGCCAATTCTTTAGAAATATCAATAAAATTGAAAAGCCTCTAGCCAGGTTATCTAAGAAAATAAATGAAGATATAAATCACCGGTACAGGGACATCACCACCACAAACACCATGGAAATTAAAAGGATAGTAAATAAATACTATGAAGAACACTATGGCCACAAATTTAACAAGTGAGATAAAATGGACCCATTCCTTGCAAGACACAATTGGCAAAGTGTATACAAGAAGAAAGTAAGATCTGCATAGGCCTATATCTATTAAAGAAATTGAATCTGTATTAATAACTTTCCAAAAAGAAAACATCAGGCCCATGTGGGTTTGCTCGTGAATTCCACCAAAAATATAAGGAAGAAATTATACCAATTCTCTATAATTTCTTCTAAAAGATAGAAGCACAGGGAATACTTCCTATTCACTCTATGAGGCCAACCTTACCTGAATAACAAGACCAGCCAGACACATTACAAAACAAGAAAACTTGTTTTGAACTTCTTATGAACATAGATTTAAAAATTCTTCAACAAAATACTAGCAAGTTAAATCCACAATATGCAAAAAGAATTATATACCAAAACCAAATGAGATATATCCCAGTTATGCAATGTTGCTTCAACATTCAAATGTCATATTCTATCATATCAGTAGACTAAAAAAAAGCCCATTCATAATAAAAAACTCTGAGGAAGCTAAGAGTACAGGAGAACTTTATCAACCTGATAAAGACTATCTAAAAAAATAATTAAAAATAAAATAAAATAAAACCCTCCAACTAACATCATGAGAAACTTGAAGATTTCCCACTAAGATCAGGTACAAGGCAAGGATGTGCTGTCTTATCACTCCTTTTCAACATCATTCCGGAATTCTATCTAATGCAATAAGACAACAAAAGGAAATAAAAGGCATACTAACTCAGTAGGAAGATATAAAACTGTCTTTGTTTGCAGGTGATATGACTGTCTATGTAGAATATCTGAAAGAATTAGCCAAAGAACTTCTGGAACTAATAAGCAATTATAGTGAGATTGCAGGATACAAGGTTAATATACAAGAGTCAATTGCTTTCCTACATAACAACAATGAACTCATGGAATTGGAAATTAAAAACAAAATACTATCTACATTAGCATCTCCAAAGAAAATATTTAAGTATAAATACTGTATAATATATACAGGATCTATATGACAAAACTATAAAATTCTGAACAAAATCAGAGTAACAAATAAATAGATATTCCACATTTATGATTAGGAAGACTCAATATTATCAAGATATCAGTTCTAATTTTATCTACAAATTTAGTACAGTATCAATAAAAATCTTAGCAAGTTATCATGCAGATATTAACAAACTGATCCTGAAGTTTGTAAGGAGAGGTAACAGACTCAGAATAGCCAACTTAATATTGAAGAACAAAGTTGGAGGACTGACGCCACTCCTCTTTAAGACTTATTATGAAGCTACGGTAATCAAGACAACGCAGTATTGGTGATCTATGATCTTTGACAAAGAAGCTAAGGCAACACAATGAAGAAAATAAAGTTTTTTTCAAAAATTGCTGCTTGAACAACTTGACATCTGCATACAAAGAAATGAATCTAGATATAGCCTTTACATCCCCCTGAAAAATTAAATCAAAACGTGTCATAGAGCTAAACATAAAATACAAAACTACAAAACTCCCAGAAGATAACATTAGAAAATGTAGATGACCTTAGATATGGTGATGCCTTTTTAGATACAACACCAAAGACAAATCTATAAAAGAAATAATTGATAAACTAGACTTATTAAAATTAAAAATTTCTGCTCTGCAAAAGACAGTGTCAAGAGAAAAAGAAAACAAGCCACAGACTGGAAGAAAATATTGGCAAAAAAAAAAAAAAATCTGAAAAAAGACCATTATCCAAAATACACAGGGAACTCTTAAAACTAAAAAATAAAACAAACAATCCAATTAAAAATTTGCCAAACACTTTAACACACACCTCACCAAAGAAGATATACAGATGGCAGATAAATGCAAGAAAACATGCTCTGTAACATATGTCACCAGAGAAGTGCAAATTAAAACAACATTGTGATACCACTGCACACCTATTAAAATGGCTAAAATCCAGAACAATAATGATACCACTGGAGAGGATGTGGAGCAACAGGAACTTTCATATATTGCTGGTGAGAATGCAAAATGGTCAGCCACTTTGTAAGATAGGCAGTTTCTTATAAAACTAAATATACTCCTACCATACAATGCAAAAAACATATTCTTTGATAGTAACCCAAAGAAGTAGAAAACTTGAGAGGAGTCAAGATGGCGGAGAAGTAGCAGGCTAAGACTACATCAGGTAGCAGGAGATCAGCTCGATAGCTTATCTAAACATTGCAAACACCTACAAATCCAACGGGAGATCGAAGAGAAGAAGAACAGCAACTCTAGAAACAGAAAATCAACCACTTTCTGAAAGGTAGGACTGGCGGAGAAGTGAATCTAAAACGACGGGAAGATAGACCGCGGGGGGAGGGCCGGCTCCCGGCAAGCGGCAGAGGAACGGAGCACAAAATCAGGACTTGTAAAGGTCTGTTCCACTGAGGGACATTGCTCCAGAGGCTAAACCAGGGTGAAGCCCACGCGGGGTCAGCGTGGCCCCAGGTCCCGCAGGGTCACAGAAGGATCGGGGGTGTCGGAGGTATTAGAACGGAGAAGGCGGCTGCAGAGACAGAGCCGAGGACTGAGCTCTCAGCTCGGGGTTACCTTGAACTGGTCGCAGGCTGGGTGAGCTTGGAGTGCGGCTAGAGGCTGGGGATACGGGAGTGATTGGGTGCTGTCCTCTGGGAGCGCACTGAGGAGTGGGGCCCCAGGCTCTCAGCTCCTCCGGGCCGGAGACTAGGAGGCCGCCATTTTCATTCCCATCCTCCGGAACTCTACGGAAAGCGTTCAGGGAACAGAAGCTCCCAAAAGCAGACCCGAGCCCATTACTTAGTCCGGCCACCGGTAAGGGCGGTGCAATCCCGCCTCAGGCAAAGACACTTGAGAGTCACTACAACAGGCCCCTCCCCCAGAAGATCAACAAATATCCAGCCAGGACGAAGTTCATCTATCAAGGAAAGTAGGTTCAATTCTTAAGACAGCAGCGCAATTCCAGAGGAGGAGAAAGCAAAACACGGAACTCATGGCTTTCTCCCCATGATTCTTTAGTCTTGCGGCTACTTCAATTTTTTTTTTCAATTTTTTTTCTTTTTTCTTATTTCTTCTTCTGCTAAATTTTTTAAAACTTTTACCCTTTTCTTTTTTAACGTTTTTTGACTAGTTTATCTAAATATATATATATATATATTCTTTCTTTTTTATATTTTTTATTTGTTTTATTTTTTAAATTTTTTTCTTTTTTTTTTTCTGAACCTCTTTTTATCCCCTTTCTCCCCCCCACAATTTGGGGTCTCTTCTCCTTTAGTTACAGCACATTTTTCTGGGGTCTTTGCCACCCTTTTAGTAGTTTATTTGCTCCTTCATATCCTCTTATCTGGACAAAATGACAAGGCGGAAAAAATCAGCACAAACAAAAGAACAAGAGACAGTACCGAAGGCTAGGGACCTAATCAACACAGACATGGGTAATATGTCAGATCAAGAGTTCAGAATGACGATTCTGAACATTCTAGCCGGTCTCGAAAAAGGCATGGAAGATATTAGAGAAACCCTCTCTGGAGATATTAAAGCCCTTTCTGGAGAAATTAAAGAACTAAAATCTAACCAAGTTGAAATCAAAAAAGCTATTAATGAGGTGCAATCAAAAATGGAGGCTCTCACTGCTAGGATCAATGAGGCAGAAGAAAGAATTAGTGATATAGAAGACCAAATGACAGAGAATAAAGAAGCCGAACAAAAGAGGGACAAACAGCTACTGGACCATGAGGGGAGAATTCAAGAGATAAGTGACACCATAAGACGAAACAACATTAGAATAATTGGGATTCCAGAAGAAGAAGAAACAGAGAGGGGAGCAGAAGGTCTATTGGAGAGAATTATTGGAGAGAATTTCCCTAATATGGCAAAGGGAACAAACATCAAAATCCAGGAGATGCAGAGAACCCCGCTCAAAGTCAACAAGAATAGGTCCACACCCCGTCACCTAATAGTAAAATTTATAAGTCTTAGTGACAAAGAGAAAATCCTGAAGGCAGCCCACGAAAAGAAGTCTGTAACATACAATGGTAAAAATATTAGCTTGGCAGCAGACTTATCTACAGAGACCTGGCAGGCCAGGAAGAGCTGGCATGATATATTCAGAGCACTAAACGAGAAAAACATGCAGTCAAGAATACTCTATCCAGCTAGGCTATCATTGAAAATAGAAGGAGAGATCAAAAGCTTCCAGGACAAACAAAAACTGAAAGAATTTGCAAACACCAAACCAGCCCTACAGGAAATATTGAAAGGGATCCTCTAAGCAAAGAGAGAGCCTAAAAGTAGTAGATCAGAAAGGTACAGAGACAATATACAGTAACAGTCACCTTACAGACTAATAATGGCACTAAATTCATATCTCTCAATAGTTACCCTGAATGTTAATGGGCTAAATGCCCCAATCAAAAGACACAGGGTATCAGAATGGATAAAAAAACAAAACCCATCAGCATGTTGCCTACAAGAAACTCATTTTAGACGTGAAGACACCTCCAGATTTAAAGTGAGGGGGTGGAAAACAATTTACCATGCTAATGGGCATCAGTAGAAAGCTGGGGTGGCAATCCTTATATCAGATCAATTAGATTTTAAGCCAAAGACTATAATAAGAGATGAGGAAGGACACTATATCCTACTCCAAGGGTCTGTCCAACAAGAATATCTAACAATTTTAAATATCTATGCCCCTAACGTGGGAGCAGCCAACTATATCAACCAATTAATAACAAAATCAAAGAAATACATCAATAATAATACAATAATAGTAGGGAACTTTAACACTCCCCTCACTGAAATGGACAGATCATCCCAGCAAAAGATCAACAAGGAAATAAAGGCCTTCAATGACACACTGGACCAGATGGACATCACAGATATATTCAGAACATTTCATCCCAAAACAACAGAATACACATTCTTCTCTAGTGCACATGGAACCTTCTCCAGAATAGATCACATCCTGGGTCACAAATCAGGTCTCAACCGGTATCAAAAGATTAGGATCATTCCCTGCATATTTTCAGACCACAATGCTCTGAAGCTAGAACTCAATCACAAGAGGAAAGCTGGAAAGAACCCAAATACATGGAGACTAAACAGCATCCTTCTAAAGAATGAATGGGTCAACCAGGAAATTAAAGAAGAATTGAAAAAATTCATGGAAACAAATGATAATGAAAACAGAACGTTTCAAAATCTGTAGGACACAGCAAAGGCAGTCCTGAGAGGAAAATATATAGCGGTACAAGCCTTTCTCAAGAAACAAGAAAGGTCTCAAGTACACAACCTAACACTACACGTAAAGGAGCTGGAGAAAGAACAAGAAAGAAACCCTAAACCCAGCAGGAGAAGAGAAATCATAAAGATCAGAGCAGAAATCAATGAAATAGAAACCACAAAAACAATAGAAAAAATCAATGAAACTAGGAGCTGGTTCTTTGAAAGAATCAATAAGATTGATAAACCCCTGGCCAGACTCATCAAAAAGAAAAGAGAAAGGACCCAAATAAATAAAATCATGAATGAAAGAGGAGAGATCACAACTAACACCAAAGAAATACAGACAATTATAAGAACATACTATGAACAACTCTACGTCAACAAATTTGACAATCTGGAAGGAATGGATGCATTCCTAGAGACATATAAACTACCACAACTGAACCAGGAAGAAATGGAAAACCTGAACAGGCCCATTACCAGTAAGGAGATTGAAACAGTCATCCAAAATCTCCAAACAAATACAAGCCCAGGGCCAGACGGCTTCCCAGGGGAATTCTACCAAACATTTAAAGAAGAACTCATTCCTATTCTCCTGAAACTGTTCCAAAAAATAGAAATGGAAGGAAAACTTCCAAACTCATTTTATGAGGCCAGCATCACCTTGATCCCAAAACCAGACAAGGATCCCACCAAAAAAGAGAACTACAGACCAATATCCTTGATGAACACAGATGCAAAAATTCTCGCCAAAATACTAGCCAATAGGATTCAACAGTACATTAAAAGGAATATTCACCACGATCAAGTGGGATTTATTCCAGGGCTGCAGGGTTGGTTCAACATCCGCAAATCAATCAGTGTGATACAACACATTAATAAAAGAAAGAACAAGAACCATATGTTACTCTCAGTAGATGCTGAAAAACCATTTGACAAAGTACAGCATCCCTTCCTGATCAAAACTCTTCAAAGTGTAGGGATAGAGGGCACATACCTCAATATTATCAAAGCCATCTATGAAAATCCCACTGCAAATATCATTCTCAATGGAGAAAAACTGAAAGCTTTTCCGTTAAGGTCAGGAACACGGCAGGGATGTCCATTATCACCACTGCTATTCAACATAGTACTAGAAGTCCTAGCCTCAGCAATCAGACAACAAAAAGAAATTAAATGCATCCAAATTGGTAAAGAAGAAGTCAAACTATCACTCTTCGCAGATGATATGATACTATATGTGGAAAACCCCAAAGACTCCACTCCAAAACTACTAGAACTTGTACAGGAATTCAGTAAAGTGTCAGGATATAAAATCAATGCACAGAAATTAGTTGCATTTCTGTACACCAACAACAAGACAGAAGAAAGAGAAATTAAGGAGTCAATCCCATTTACAATTGTACCCAAAACTATAAGATACCTAGGAATAAACCTAACCAAAGAGGCTAAGAATCTATACACAGAAAATTATAAAGTACTCATGAAAGAAATTGAGGAAGACACAAAGAAATGGAAAAATGTTCCATGCTCCTGGATTGGAAGAATAAATATTGTGAAAATGTCCATGCTACCTAAAGCAATCTACACATTTAATGCAATCCCTATCAAAATACCATCCATTTTTTTCTAAGAAATGGAACAAATAATCCTAAAATTTATATGGAACCAGAAACGAACTTGAATAGCCAAAGGAATATTGAAAAACAAAGCCAAAGTTGGTGGCATCACAATTCCGGACTTCAAGCTCTATTACAAAGCTGTCATCATCAAGACAGCATGGTACTGGCACAAAAACAGACACATAGATCAGTGGAACAGAATAGAGAGCCCAGAAATCGACCCTCAACTCTATGGTCAACTAATCTTCGACAAAGCAGGAAAGAATGTCCAATGGAAAAAAGACAGCCTCTTCAATAAATGGTGCTGGGAAAATTGGACAGCCACATGCAGAAAAATGAAATTGGACCACTTCCTTACACCACACACGAAAATAGACTCCAAATGGATGAAGGACCTCAATGTGAGAAAGGAATCCATCAAAATCCTTGAGGAGAATGCAGGCAGCAACCTCTTCGACCTCAGCCATAGCAACATCTTCCTAGGAACAACGGCAAAGGCAAGGGAAGCAAGGGCAAAAATGAACTATTGGGATTTCATCAAGATCAAAAGCTTTTGCACAGCAAAGGAAACAGTTAACAAAACCAAAAGACAACTGACAGAATGGGAGAAGATATTTGCAAACGACATATCAGATAAAGGGCTAGTATCCAAAATCTATAAGGAACTTAGCAAACTCAACACCCAAAGAACAAACAATCCAATCAAGAAATGGGCAGAGGACATGAACAGACATTTCTGCAAAGAAGACATCCAGATGGCCAACAGACACATGAAAAAGTGCTCCACGTCACTCGGCATCAGGGAAATACAAATCAAAACCACAATGAGATATCACCTCACACCAGTCAGAATGGCTAAAATTAACAAGTCAGGAAATGACAGATGCTGGCGAGGATGTGGAGAAAGGAGAACCCTCCTCCACTGTTGGTGGGAATGCAAGCTGGTGCAACCACTCTGGAAAACAGCATGGAGGTTCTTCAAAATGTTGAAAATAGAACTACCCTATGACCCAGCAATTGCACTACTGGGTATTTACCCTAAAGATACAAACATAGTGATCCGAAGGGGCACGTGTACCCAAATGTTTATAGCAGCAATGTCTACAATAGCCAAACTATGGAAAGAACCTAGATGTCCATCAACAGATGAATGGATAAAGAAGATGTGGTATATATGCCCAATGGAATACTATGCAGCCATCAAAAGAAATGAAATCTTGCCATTTGCGACGACATGGATGGAACTAGAGGGTATCATGCTTAGTGAAATAAGTCAATCGGAGAAAGACAACTATCATATGAGCTCCCTGATATGAGGACATGGAGAAGCAACATGGGGGGGTAGGGGGATAGGAGAAGAATAAATGAAACAAGATGGGATTGGGAGGGAGACAAACCATAAATGACTCTTAATCTCACAAAACAAACTGGGGGTTGCTGGGGGGAGGTGGGATTGGGAGAGGGGGAGGGTCTATGGACATTGGGGAGGGTATGTGCTATCATGAATGCTGTGAAGTGTGTAAACCTGGCGATTCACAGACCTGTACCCCTGGGGATAAAAATACATTATATGTTTATTAAAAAAAAAAATTTGGAAGGGGAGGCGAACCATAAGAGACTATGGACTCTGAAAAACAACCTGAGGGTTTTGAAGGGTCAGGGGTGGGAGGTTGGGGGAACAGGTGGTGGGTAATAGGGAGGGGCGTTTTGCATGGAGCACTGGGTGTTGTGCAAAAACAATGAATACTGGTACACTGAAAAAATAAATAAAATGGAAAAAAAAAGAAGTAGAAAACTTATGGTCACAAAATACCTGCACATAATGTTTATAGCAGCTTTATTCATAATTGCTTAAACTTGGAAGCAACAAAATTTCCTTTAGTAAGTTAATGGATAAATGTACTGTTGTATATCCAGGCAATGGACTATTATTCAGCACTAAAAAGAAATGACTACAGACTATGAAAAGTCATGGAGGAAATTTAAATTCATATTACTAAGTGAAAGAAACCAATCTGAAAAGGCTACCTATGGCATTATTCTGACAATATGACACTCTTTAAAAGGCAAAACAATGGAGAGAGTAAAAAGATAAGTGGTTGTCAAGGTTGGATTGAAAAGAGAGATGAACAAACAGAGCACAGAGTATTTGTAGGGCAGTGAAAAATACTCTATATGTTATTGGCATAATGGATTTTATCTAATTTATCCAAACCTATAGAATGCAGAATACCAAGAGTGAATCATAAGGTAAACTATGGACTTTGGGTGATTATAAGGTGTCAATGTAGATTCATCCTTTGTAAAAATTGCACCATTATGGTGAATGATGTTGATATGTTGATAATGGGGGAGGGTATGCATGTTTAGAGGAAAATCTATATCTCCCTTTCAACTTTTTAAAAAGATTTTTTTTTCTTTGTCACAGATATATTTTATTTTCTAGTATTAGGGTATGTGTATTATATATCACAATTTACATGTCTTAAAATAAAAAGGTCCACTTGTGGCTTAATTTTCAAAATTAACTTTACATAAGATTTCAAAGTTGTCTATTTTATACTTTAACAAAACAATGTAAACCATCAATTCACTGATACAATAAGAGCAAAAATAATCTTGTTCATAAATCAGTTACAGAGGAAAAACATACAAACAAATCTCCATGTCATTTGTCAATACTACATTTTCTTAAAAAGATTTTTAGCTAGAAATGTAGATACCTTATAAAATTAATATTGATCTATCTTTTTTTTTCATTTTATTTATTTATTTTGCACAACACCCAGTGCTCCATGCAAAACGCCCCTCCCTATTACCCACCACCTGTTCCCCCAACCTCCCACCCCTGACCCTTCAAAACCCTCAGGTTGTTTTTCAGAGTCCATAGTCTCTTATGGTTCGCCTCCCCTTCCAAATTTTTTTTTTTAATAAACATATAATGTACTTTTATCCCCAGGGGTACAGGTCTGCAAATCGCCAGGTTTACACACTTCACAGCATTCACGATAGCACATACCCTCCCCAATGTCCATAGCCCCCTCCTCCTCTCCCAATCCCACCTCCCCCCAGCAACCCCCAGTTTGTTTTGTGAGATTAAGAGTCATTTATGGTTTGTCTCCCTCCCAATCCCATCTTGTTTCATTTATTCTTCTCCTATCCCCCTAACCCCCCATGTTGCTTCTCCATGTCCTCATATCAGGGAGCTCATATGATAGTTGTCTTTCTCCGATTGACTTATTTCACTAAGCATGATACCCTCTAGTTCCATCCATGTCGTCGCAAATGGCAAGATTTCATTTCTTTTGATGGCTGCATAGTATTCCATTGGGCATATATACCACATCTTCTTTATCCATTCATCTGTTGATGGACATCTAGGTTCTTTCCATAGTTTGGCTATTGTAGACATTGCTGCTATAAACATTTGGGTACACGTGCCCCTTCGGATCACTATGTTTGTATCTTTAGGGTAAATACCCAGATTTTATTTATTTGACAAAGAGAGAGATCATAAGTATGCAAAGAAGCAGGCAGAGAGAGAGAGGGAAGGAGGCTCCCCACTGAGCAGGGGAGCCTCATGCAGGGCTCAATTCCAGGACCCTGACATCATGACCTGAGATGAAGGCAGATGTTTAACCTACTGAGCCACTGAGGTGCCCCTCCCTTTTAACTTTGTTGTTAACCTAAAGCAGTTTTCTTTTTAAAGTATTTGAAAAAATATATGGTGAGAAAACAATAGATATATATCTTTAAAGGACAGAAAGAAAAAAAATATCAACCTAGAATTCTATACCCAGCATAAACTCCTTGCGAAAGTGAAGATGAAATAAAGATGTTGATAGACATAAAAAGTTGATAAATTCATTCTTGTAGACCAGCACTATAAGAAAGGTGTAAAAAAGAATCTTCAAGCAAAAGGAATATAAATACCAGTTGGAAATACAGTTGACCCTTGAATAATGTGGAGATGAGGAGCACTGACCCCACACAGTCAAAAATTCATGTATAATTTTTGACTTCCCCAAAACTGAACTACTAATAACCTACTAGTGACTGGAAGCCCTATGGATAATATTAGCAGTCAATTAACACATACTTTTTATGTTATGTGTATTATATATTATATTCTTATAATAAAGTATCTAAAGAAAAGATTTTCTTTTTTTTTAATTTATTTATTTATTTTCAGCATAACAGTACTCATTGTTTTTGTACCACACCCAGTGCTCCATGCAATACGTGCCCTCTCTATTACCCTCCACCTGGTTCCCCAACCTCCCACCCCCCCCGCCCCTTCAAAACCCTCAGGTTGTTTTTCAAAGTCCATAGTCTCTCATGGTTCATCTCCCCTTCCAGTTTCCCAAAACTCCCTTCTCCTCTCCATCTCCCCATGTCCGCCATGTTCTTTGTTATGCTCCACAAATAAGTGAGACCATATGATACTTGACTCTCTCTGCTTGACTTATTTCGCTCAGCATACTCTCTTCCTGTCCCGTCCATGTTGCTACCAAAGTTGGGTATTCATCCTTTCTGATGGAGGCATAATACTCCATCGTGTATATGGACCACATCTTCCTTATCCATTTGTCCGTTGAATGGCATCTTGGTTCTTTCCACAGTTTGGAGACCATGGCCATTGCTGCTATAAACATTGGGGTACAGATGGCTCTTCTTTTCACTACATCTGTATCTTTGGGGTAAATACCCAGCAGTGCAATTGCAGAGTCATAGGGAAGCTCTATTTTTAATTTCTTGAGGAATCTCCACACTGTTCTCCAGAGTGGCTGCACCAACTTGCATTCCCACCAACAGTGTAGAGGGTTCTCCTTTCTCCACAACCTCTCCAACACACGTTGTTTCCTGTCTTGCTAATTTTGGCCATTCTAACTGGTGTAAGGTGATATCTCAATGAGGTTTTAATTTGAATCTCCCTGATGGCTAGTGATAATGAGCATTTAAGAAAAGATTTTCTTGATAAAGAGAATCATGAGTAAGAGAAAATACATTTACAGTATTATACTGTAAAAATCTGGATATAAGGGGACCTATGCAATTCAAAACCATGTTGTTCAAGGATCCACCATCCACATCTATTTTGTGTGATGAAAATCACTGAAAATTTCCAATGCAGATAAGCATAAAATAACAATTTTCTCATGTTTTGTATCTCTTAAGAAGAAAAGTGACCAATGAAGCCAAAAATTCAACAGTTTTGATAAAATAGATGTCTTGATATTTACAAACTACCAAAACTCACTCAAAAACAAAAGGAACAATACAAACCTTTTTAGTCTTAAATGACCATAAAAATAAAAGAAACTTAACTTATTTATAGTTAAAATTCTTCCTATAAAGAAAATACTAGGCTCAAATAGATTTAATGATTAATTCAACAACCAAACACTTAAGAAATAATACCAATTCTATTCAAATGGTTCTAGAAAATAGAAGTAAGTAGAACCCACTTCCAACTGTCATAAGGTCAGTATAACCCTGATACCAAAACCAAATAAATATATTGCATGAATGAAGCAATATGTCTTGTAAACACAGACACAAAGTCCTTAACAAATTATTAGCAAATAAAGTTTGGCAATATATAAAAGGATTATATGTCACCACCAAGTGCAGTTTATACCTGGAATTTAAGATTGGCTCAACTTTCACAAAACAATCAATCTAATTCATTCACGATAGCAACAAACTAAAAAATAAAAACTCATAAGGATCTCAATAAATATAATTAAAATTTTTACAGAAGTGAGCATGATTTTTACAGAAGTAACTCATGATTTTTAAAAAAGCCCTCTGAAAACTAGGAATTGCCTGGTGATGGGTATTATGGAGGGCACGTATTGCATGGAGCACTGGGTGTGGTGCATAAATAATGAATGCTGGAACACTGAAAAGAAATAAAATACAATAAAATGAAAAAAAAAGTTTAAAAAAGCCCTCTGTAAACCAGGAATAAAAGGATATTTCCTCAACATGGTAAGTCACATTATAACAACAATAACAACAAAAACACTTGCAGCTAAAACAAAACTTCAGCAAACATCATATTTAATGGTGTTAATAGATGTTAATAGAGTGACTGAATGAATTCCCTTCCCCTAAAGTAGAGAACAAGATAAGAATGTTTGTTGTCATTATATCTACTCAACAGTATAACAAATGGCCTATCCATTGTAATAAGGTGAGTAAAAGAAATAAAATGCAGAGGCACCTGGGTGGCTTAGTGGGTTAAAGCCTCTGCCTTCAGCTCAGGGCATGATCCCAGGTTCCTGGTATCGAGCCCCACATTGGGCTCTCTTCTCAGCAGGGAGACTGCTTCCCTCTATCTCTCTCTCTCTGCCTGCCTCTCTGCACACTTGTGATCTCCATCTGTCAAATAAATAAATAAATAATCTTTAAAAAAAAAAAGAAATATCTTGAAAGAAGTTGCTGTGGCTGATATCGAAGAGGTTACTGCCTATGTTCTCCTATAGGATTCTGATAGATTCCTGTCTCACGTTGAGGTCTTTTATCCATTTCGAGTTTATCTTTGTGTACGGTGTAAGAGAATGGTCGAGTTTCATTCTCCTACATATCGTTGTCCAGTTTTCCCAGCACCATTTATTGAAGAGACTGTCTTTTTTCCATTGAATATTTTTTCCTGTTTTGTCGAAGATTATTTGACCATAGAGTTGAGGATCCATATCTGGGCTCTCCACTCTGTTCCACTGGTCTATGTGTCTGTTTTTATGCCAGCCACAGCAAGTTCTTTCAAGATATGTCTCCAAAGGCCAAGGAAACAAAAGCAAAAATGAACTTTTGGGACTTCATCAAGATCAAAAGCTTCTGCACAGCAAAGGAAACAGTCAACAAAACAAAGAGGCAACCCACAGAATGGGAGAAGATATTTGCAAATGACAGTACAGACAAAAGGTTGATATCCAGGATCTATAAAGAACTTCTCAAACTCAACACACACAAAACAGATAATCATATCAAAAAATGGGCAGAAGATATGAACAGACACTTCTCCAATGAAGACATACAAATGGCTATCAGACACATGAAAAAATGTTCATCATCACTAGCCATCAGGGAGATTCAAATTAAAACAACATTGAGATACCACCTAACACCAGTTAGAATGGCCAAAATTAGCAAGACAGGAAACAACGTGTGTTGGAGAGGATGTGGAGAAAGGGGAACCCTCTTACACTGTTGGTGGGAATGCAAGTTAGTGCAGCCACTTTGGAGAACAGTGTGGAGATTCCTGAAGAAATTAAAAATAGAGCTTCCCTATGACCCTGCAATTGCACTGCTGGGTATTTACCCCAAAGATACAGATGTAGTGAAAAGAAGGGCCATTTGTACCCCAATGTTTATTGCAGCAATGTCTACGGTCGCCAAACTGTGGAAAGAACCAAGATGCCCTTCAACGGATGAATGGATAAGGAAGATGTGGTCCATATACACAATGGAGTATTATGCCTCCATCAGAAAGGACGAATACCCAACTTTTGTAGCAACATGGACGGGACTGGAAGAAATTATGCTGAGCGAAATAAGTCAAGCAGAGAGAGTCAAGTATCATATGGTCTCACTTATTTGTGGAGCATAACAAAGAACATGGAGGACATGGGGAGATGGAGAGGAGAGGGAGTTGAGGGAAACTGGAAGGGGAGATGAACCATGAGAGACTATGGACTTTGAAAAACAACCAGAGGGTTATGAAGGGGCGTCAGGGGGGTGGGGGGGTGGGAGGTTGAGGAACCAGGTGGTGGGTAATAGGGAGGGCACGTACTACATGGAGCACTGGGTGTGATGCCAAAACAATGAACACTGTTATGCTGTAAATAAACAAATAAAAATAAATATAAAAAAAAGAAATAAAATGCATATATTTCAGAAAGGAAAGACTTTATGCAGAGATAACTTGATGATTTATTTAGAAGATTCTAAAGTTTCTATCAAAAATCTGCTAGAACTAATAAGTGACATTAAAAATGTCACAGGATAAAAAGTTGGTAAACCAAAGTCATTTTATTGCTATTTATCAATAATGTCCAATCCAAAAATAAAATTTTAGAATAATGTCTTTTACAAAATTATGAAATATTTACTGAGAAATTTAACAACAATGTATAAAGCCTGTATGTTGGCAAAATTAAAGATCACATAAATGAAAAGATATGTCAGATTCAATATTGTTAAGAAACCAATTTTTTCCAAATTGATTTATATATTCAATATAATTCCAATCAAAATTCTAGTAGGGTTTTGGTAGAAACTTCAAGCTGAACCTAAAATGTACACAAATATGCAGTGGACCTAGAATCCCCAAAACTCAAAAATCCCCCCCCAAAAAAATCCCCCAAATTTTGGAAAGGAAGAAAATAACTGGAGTCTTTACACTACCTAATACTTACTAGACAGTTACAGTGTCATAAGATAACGTGATCTTAGCACAATGATTATTTTCCAATAGAACAGAATATAAAGTCTAGAACTAGATACACACTTATAAGATTCACTGCTGTTCAAAAAAGGGACAAAGGCAATTCAATGGGGAAATAATCTTTTCAACAAATTGTACAGAGACTATTGGATTTTCATATGTAAAGAGAGAGAGAGAGACAGGGAAAAGGTGGGAGGTAGAAAGAAATGAAGAAGAGAAAAGAACAGAATATTGACCCATATTTACCTCACATTATACTCAAAAATTAATTCAAAACATGGCACAGACAATAAAACTATAAAATTTGTAATAGAAAACATAAAAGAAAATCTTAGTGGATCTCAGATAAAGCGTATGTTGGTTTTTTTTTAAAAAAACAGGCTACAAAATATACAAAGTATGAAAGAAAAACATAAATTTGAATTCATCAATATTAAAATATTTTGCTCTTCAAAAAACATGATTGATAAAATTAAAGGCAAGCCACACACTTCAAGAAAATAATCGCAAAAATATTTATGTGATAAAGGACAGAGATGTAGAATAGAGTTGGCCCTTGAACAATGCAGGACTTAAGGGTGCTGACCCCCATGCAGTCAAAAATCCATATACAACTTTAAACTGGAGGTTGCTGGGGGGAGGTGGGGTTGGGAGAGGGGGAGGGTTATGGACATTGGGGAGGGTATGTGCTACCGTGAGTGCTGTGAAGTGTGTAAACCTGGCGATTCACAGACCTGTACCCCTGGGGATAAAAATACATTATATGTTTATAAAAAAAAAATTGGAAGGGGAGGCTAACCATAAAGAGACTATGGACTCTGAAAAACAACCTGAGGGTTTTGAAGGGTCAGGGGTGGGAGGTTGGGGGAACAGGTGGTGGGTAATAGGGAGGGCACGTTTTGCATGGAGCACTGGGTGTTGTGCAAAAACAATGAATACTGTTACGCTGGAAAAAATAAATAAATAAAAAAGAAACCACAGTGAACCCTGAGACTCCTCAGAGATGTGAGGAAGCATCTGGGCTCAGTAACAGTCCTGGAGAATGGTCTTAACCTAAAAACAAACAAACAAACAAAAAAAAAAAAAAAAAAACTTTACTAATACCCTAGTATGGACCGAAAATCTTACCAATGACATAAACAATTGCTTAACACATATAATATACAATATTCTTACAATGAAGTAAACTAGAAGAAAGAAAATATTATTAAGAAAATCATAAGAGAAAATATATTTCTACTACTATGCTGAATTTGTTGGAAAAGTCTGCATATAACGGGACTCACACAGTTCAAACCCATGTTGTTCAAGAGTCAACTGTATAAAGATCACTTACAACTCCATGTAAAAAGATGAAATTTTTTAATGGGCTAAAGATTTGGATACTTTACCAAAAATAATATGTAGATGTCAAAAAAAAAAAAACACATTAAAAAATGCTCAGGGGCGCCTGGGTGGCTCAGTAGGTTAAGCCGCTGCCTTCGGCTGAGGTCATGATCTCAGGGTCCTGGGATCGAGTCCCGCATTGGGCTCTCTGCTCAGCAGAGAGCCTGCTGCCCTCTCTCTCTCTCTCTCTCTGCCTGCCTCTCTATTTGTGATCTCTCTCTGTCAAATAAATAAATTTTTAAAAAATGCTCAAAATTAATACTCATTAAAAGAATGCAAATTGAAAAACTAAAGTGAGACACCACTATCTATACACTAAAATGACTAAAACTAAAAAAGTATTATACTAGCAAGTGTTGGTATTAGTGGGAATCCAAAATGAAGCAACCACTTTGGAAAACAATTTGACAGTTTCTTATAAAGTTAAATATAAATTTATCCTATGACTGAATAATTCCAGCCCTGGTATTTATCAAAGTGAAATAAAAATTTGTCTAAAGAAATCTTGCACACTACATGAATTTCAGAGTAGCTTTATTTACAATAGCCAAAAATTGGAAACAACCCATCTGTCTACCAATTGGCAAATGGATAAACAAATTTTGATATATCCATATAATAGAATACTATTCAGAATCTAAAATGAGGATCAGACTACTGATAAATGCAACAACATTGGATCTCAAAAGCTTTATTGTAAATGAAAGAAGCCAGACACTAAAGACTTCATAATATATGATTTCATCTTTAAAATTCTAGAACAAACAAAACTGTATTGATAGTATATGAGTGGTTGCCAGGGCCTAAGTTTGTGAGGAGTGGTGTTTGAAATATTCTACATTATGGTTGTGGTAGTGGTTATGCAACTGCAAATATTTGTCAAAACTCATATAATTATAAAGTTTAGAGATAAATTTTGTGTGTAAATTATGCCTCAATGAACATGACTGCCCCCCCTCGAAAATACTGAGTCATTCTTACAGATTATTATAAATAGTTTTTTTTCTCCTCACTTGGCTCTGATTTTCAAACTTTCTATAACACATATAAATTGCAATAAAATAAAATACATGTGAAAAATCTGTAATCATTAAAATTTTAATTGTCTAGGTAATTGTAGCTTAAACAAGTACGAAGAACATAAAGAAATTAAAGAGAATCATAAAGATATGCATTATATGTGTATAAAGAATTGAGAATGGAACTTCTATTCCCAGAAAAATACCAGGATAGATGTTTGAAGAAATCCTCTAATTACGAACACATAAATGATGGATGAAATAGTCAAAAAGTAAACCAAATCTTATCTAAATTTATGGGAAGGAAGAGAGTCATCTGAGGCTAGATAAAACAAGTAAGCCAGAAAGGGAAGAAAAAAACAAAAACAAAAACAGGAAAAGAAAGCAATTAAAACAAAGAATTGAGTAAGATCAGAAACATGCAGTTTTCCTTTGGACCTCTGTTCTCCTCTGAAACTCCAAGGCCTTTGTTTAAATAGGCCACAATTTCAAAAAAACAAGAAACCATGCTGAGATCTCTAAGCAGAAAATGAGATCAGGTCAGGAACTTTTCAAATATCCAGAAGTCCTGAATGAGAATATCTCCAGTGGGTTCAGTACACAAAGTTCATTATGTATTGACCAAAGTTATAATTCACCAGAAATGCATAAAGTCTAAACTTCTGTACACATAATAACAACGCATAATATATAAAGCAAAATGGTCAGAACTTCTAGAAGAAAGAAAGAAATTCTCTATCATAGTAAAAAGTTTCAGACTGTCCCTCTTAGGACTTGATAAATCAAGCAAGCAAAAACAAAACAAACAAACAAAGCCTCAGAAAATATATAGAACACAACAATAAAATTAACAAATTGGTGTCATGTACACACAAGAAAAGTACACTTAATAAATAAGGAATATGCATTATTTTCTATACCCATAGAACATTTATAAGAGAACATAAGCAATAGCATGGAGGACTACAGGGTAAGGGAGGGAAATCTGAAAGGGGAGAAATCAGAGAGGGTGATGAACCATGAGAGACTATGGACCCTAGGAAACAAACTGAGGGTCTCAGAAGGAAGGTGGGTAGGGGAAGGGGTAACAGGGTGATGAGTATTAGGGAGAGCATGTGTTGTGATGTGCACTGGGTGTTATATGTAACTAATGAATCATTGAACACTACATTGAACACTGTTATATGTAACTAATGAATCATTGAACACTACATCAAAAACTAATGATGCGCTATACAGTGGCTAACTGAACATAATAAAAATATTTGTCTATTAAAAAAGTTTACAATGAAGAAGTCTCAACAAATTTCCAAGAATTGGTATCATTTTCTGTTTGTCTATAATGCAATTAGGCTAGAACTCATCATCAAAAATATAATATTAAGGGGCCCCTGTGTAGTGCAATTGGTTAAGCACCCGACTCTTGAGTTAAATTCAGGTGATGATCTCAAGGTCCTGAGTTCAAGCCCTGCATCAGGCTCAGCACTCAGTGCAGTCTGTTTGTCCCTTCCACTCCCCCTGCTTGTGTACTTTCTCTCTCTCTGTCTCTCTCAAATATATATATATTATAATAAATATTCAAAAATATATATAAAATATATATTTTTGAATATTTGAATTTGGATTATTTTGGAATACTTTGAGAAGGATGGAGGTTCTCTCTCTCTCTCTCTCTATATATATATATATAGAGAGAGAGAGAGAGAACCTCCATCCTTCTCAAAGTATTCCAAAAATATCCAAATTCATTCTATGGGCCAGTATCACCCTGACACCAAAACCAGATAGAGACACCACAATAAAAGAGAACAATAAGCAAATATCTCTCATGAATACAGATGTAAAAATTCTCAACAAAATATTAGCAAACTGAATCTAATAATATATATATTTTTAAAAACCATACACCATGACCAAACAACATTTATTCCCATGATGCAAGGGTGGTTTAATATTTGCAAAATAATCAACATGATACATCACATCAATAAGAGAATAAAAACCATATGATCATTTCAATAGATGCAGAAAAAGTATTTGTCAAAGTATAGCATCCATTCATGATAAAAACTTTCTACAAAGTCTAGAGGGAACATAACATATCTCAACATAATAAAGTCATTATATGAAAAACCCACAGCTAACATCATACTAATGGTGAAAAACTGACTTTTCCCATAAGGTCAAGAATAAGACAAGGATGTCCACTCTTATCACTTATCTACTTTTGTTTGACATGGTACTGTAAGCCCTAACCATAGCAATCAAATGCATATGCATATATATATTTATTTATTTATATATATATATATATATATAATATATATATATTATATATATATATATATGGCTTCCAAATCTGTAAGGAAGAAGTAAAACTTTCACTATCTCCAGATGACATGATACTATGTATAGAAAACCTGAAAGACTCCACAAAAATAAATAAATAAAATAAAACAGAACTGATAAATTAACTCAATAAAGCCCCAAAACAATAAAATCATTGTACAGAAATACCTTACATCCTTATACACTTAATAATGAAGTAACAGAAAGTGAAATTAAGAAAAAATCTCATTAGCAATTGTGCCAAAATCAATAAAATATATAGGAATAAACCTAATCAAAGAAGTACTCTGAAAACTATAAAACATTGATGAAACAAATTCAAAACAACATAAAGACATGGAAAGACATTCCATGCTCATGGTTTGGAAGAACAAATATCGTTAAAATGTCTGTATTCTCTAAAGCATTCTGCACATTTAATGCAATCCCTATCACAATACCAAAAAAATTTTTCACAGAACTAGAGCAAAGAATCCTAAAATTTGTATGAAACCATAAAAGACCTTGAATAGCCAAAGCAATATTGAAAAAGAAAAAAAAAAGAGTTATCACAATTCCAATTTCAAGTTATATTACCAAGTCATAATAATGTTTTCTAGGCCAGATGGTAGAAGAGTAAAGGAGTTTCATCTGGTTCTTTGAATTTGGCTGGATAACTATCAAATCATTCTGAACACCCATGAATTCAACCTGAGATATAAGAAAAGAATATATGGAACTCTACTAGCAGAAAAGTGACAACTTTCTGCAAGGTAAGAGGTGTGGAGAAGTGAATCTGAGGGGATATATTGGAAGATAAATGGCAGAGGGAGGGAGCCTCAGTAAGCCAGCTACTGGAGAGTGATATAGCCCCAGAAATCAGAATCGGAACCCTTAGAATCTGCTTCAGTGAGAGACATCCCTGCCTGAAAGGAGCTCATGTGGTAAAAAGGCAAAATTCTAGGTGGGACAGTGTGGTCTCAGGATCCCCAGAGTCACAGAAATAACGGGGTACCTGAACCGGTAGCATTACCAGCTGTTGGAGTGGGGAAGCTGGTTATGATCAGTGAGTCTAGGATGGGACTCTCAGGTTGGTTCGCCATAAACCACAAGCTGCTGCTCCATCAGACTCTCTGAGTGCGAAACGTTCAAAGGACAGGAACATGGGGCCCCTCTGCCTTCCCCCAGGAAGATCAGTGTGTGCGCGCACCACAGGTGTCTGCAGTTTGGCACACACAAAAGTGAAGACCACTTATCCCTGAGGGATTACTGAAGAGAGATGACTAGGATTTTTTTTTTTGCTCTGGTATAGGAAATTGGGCACAGCCATTTTTATTCTGATCCTCTAAAGAGACACAAAGCCTTCAGGGAACAAAAGTCACACAGAAGATAAGGTTACACTGAGCCCAGTGCCCTGGCAAAGGGCTGTTGAACTCTTCCCAAGCAAAGACACCTAAGAAGCATGAACTCCAGGCCCCTCCCCCAGAAGACCAAATGGGAGAACAGTCGCATAGCAAGCTTCTGGATCCGACAAGACTGTAAAACTCCAGTGTTAGGGGAAAATAGTATATAGAATTTGAGGTTTTTTTCTCATGATTCATTTATCTTTCAGTTTTAAATTTTCCATTTCTTTTTTTTTCCCTTTTCAACTAGTTTCTTATTTTATCAACTTTTTGGGTTTTTTTTGGTTTTTTTTGGTTTTTTTTTAACTTTTTGTTTTTTAAGTCTTTTTTTAACTTTCATTTTTTACATTTACATTTTATAGGTATATTTTTCATTAACAGTTTCATTTCACTCTATTAGATTTTATTTTTGTATATATATAAATTTTGCTTCCTTTACAATTTGAGTATTCAGTGTCTTCTAACACACAGGCCAGAATAGACTCAAGAACAGCTAAAACACTATGTTTTGTCCACCCTGTGAGATTATATTCTCTCTTACCCTCTTTATTTTTTCTTTTTCTTTTCCATTTCCATTTTCTTTTTCTTTTCCTTTTCTTCTTTGGTTTCTAACCTCTTTGGATTTGTCTAGTACATATTTTGCTTGGGTCATGATTGATGTTGCTGATTCAGCTCACTCATTCATCCATTCTTCTCTGGGAAAAATGACTAGAAGGAGGAATTCAAAGTAAAGAAACAGAGGTAATACTCTCTGCCACAGATCTAATTGGTATGGCTATAAGTAAAATGTCTGAACTGGAATTCAAGATAACAATTATAAAGTTACTAGCTGGATTGAAAAAAGCATAAAAGACACCAGAAAAATCTCTTACTGTAGAAATGAGATCTAATTAGGCTGAAATTTAAAATGTTGTAATTGAGATGTAGTCTAAATTGGATGCTCTCACAACAGGATAAATGAGGCAGAAAGGAGAGTAAATGACAAAAAGACAAGTTGGTGGAAAGGAAGGAAGCTGAGGAAAACAGAGGAAAAGAACTAACAGGGCATGAGAAGAGGCTTCAAGGAATCAGTGATGCCATAAAATGAACCAACATCAAAACCCAGCAGGAGGAGAGAAATAATAAAGATCAGAGAAGAAATCAATGAAATAGAAACCAAAAGAACAGTAGAACAAATCAATGGAACTAAGAACTGGTTCTCTGAAAGAATTAATATGATTGATAAACCCCTGGCCAGGGGCGCCTGGGTGGCTCAGTGGGTTAAAGCCTCTGCCTTTCGCTCAGGTCATGATCCCAGGGTCCTGGGATCGATCCCCGCATCGGGCTCTCTGCTTGGCAGGGAGCCTGCTTCCTCCTCCTCTCTCTCTGCCTGCCTCTCTCCCTACTTGTGATCTCTATCTGTCAAATAAATAAAATCTTAAAAAAAAAAAAAAAAAACCTGGCCAGACTTATCAAAAACAAAAGAGAAAGGACCCAAACTAATAAAATCCTGAATGAAAGAGGAGAGATCACAACCAACACCAGAGAAATACAAACAATTATAAGAACATATTATGAGCAACTATACACCAACAAACTTGACAATCTGGAAGAAATGGATGCATTCCTTGAGACATATAAACTACCAAAACTGAACCAGGAAGAAATGGAAAACCTGAATAGACCCATAACCAGTAAGGAATTTGAAGCAGTCATCAAAAATCTCCCAACAAATAAGAGCCCAGGGCTAGATGGCTTCTCAGGGGAATTCTACCAAACATTTAAAGAAGAATTAATACCTATTCTCCTGAAACTGTTCCAAAAAATAGAAATGGAAGGAAAACTTCCAAACTCATTTTATGAGGCCACCATTACCTTGATACCAAAAACCAGACAAAGACCCCAACAAAAAAGAATTACAGACCAATATCCTAGATGAACACAGATGTGAAAATTCTCATCAAAATACTAGCCAATATGTTCCAACAGTACATTAAAAATATTATTCACCACGACCAAGTGGGATTTATTCCTGGAATGCAAGTTTGGTTTAACATCTGCAAATCAATCAATGTGATACAACACAATAATAAAAGAAACCAAAAGAACTATATGATACTCTCAAAAGATGCTGAAAAAGCATTTGACAAAGTACAGCATCCTTTCTTGGTCAAAACTCTTCAAAGTGTAGGATAGAGGGTACATACCTCAATATCATCAAAGCCATCTGTGAAAAACCCACAATGAATATCATTCTCAATGGGGAAAAACTGAGAACTTTTCTGCCAAGGTCAGGAACAAGGCAGGGATGTCCACTATCACCACTGCTATTCAACATAATACAAGAAGTCCTAGCCTTGGTAATCAGACAACAAAAAGAAATAAAAGGCATCTGAATTGGCAAGGAAGAAGTCAAACTCTCACTCTTTGCAGATGATATGATACTTTATGTGGAAAACCCAAAAGACTCCACTCCAAAACTGCCAGAACTCATGCAGGAATTCAGTAAAGTGGCAGGATATAAAATCAATGCATAGAAATCAGTTGCATTTCTGTACACCAACAGCAAGACAGAAGAAAGAGAAATTAAGGATTCGATCCCATTTACAATTGTACCCAAAACTATAGGTACCTAGGAATAAACCTAACCAAAGAAGCAAAGAACCGCTACTCAGAAAACTATAAAGTACTCATGACAGATATTGAGGAAGACACAAAGAAATGGGAAAACGTTCCATGCTCATGGATTGGAAGAATATCGTGAAAATGTCTACGCTACCTAAAGCAATCTACACGTTTAATGCAATCCCTATGAAAATACCATCAATTTTTTTCAAAGAAATAGAACAAATAATCCTAAAATTTATATGGAACCAGAAAAAGACCCCAAATAGCCAGAGGAATGTTGAAAAAGAAAGCCAGAGTTGGTGGCATCACAATTCCAGACTTCAAGCTCTATTACAAAGATGTCATCATCAAGACAGTATGGTGCTGGCACAAAAACAGACACATAGATCGATAGAACAGAATAAAGATCCCAGAAATAGACCCTCAACTCTATGGTCAACTAATCTTCGACAAAGCAGGAAAGAACGTCCAATGGAAAGAAGACAGCCTCTTCAATAAATGGTGTTGGGAAAATTGGACAGCCACATATAGAGGAATGAAACTGGGCCATTTCCTTACACCATTCACAAAAATAGACTCAAAATGGATGAAAGGCCTCAATGTGAGACAGGAATCCATCAAAATCCTTGAGGAAAACACAGGCAGCAACCTTTTCGACCTCAGCCACAGCAACTTCTTCCTAGAAACATCACCAAAGGCAAGGGAAGCAAGGTCAAAAATGAATTACTGGGACATCATCAAGATAAAAAGCTTAGGACAGCAAAAGAAACAGTCAGCAAAACCAAAAGACAACTGACAGAACTGACAGAACAACTGACAGGAGAAGATATTTACAAATGAAATATCAGATAAAGGGCTAGTATCCAAAATCTATAAAGAACTTATAGGACTCAACACCCAAAGAACAAATAATCCAATCAAGAAATGGGCAGAAGACATGAACAGACATTTCTGCAAAGAAGACATCCAGATCTCCACTGATACCAAAAGAATGGGAATATTCCCCACATATTTTTAACCACAATTCTTTGAAACTTGAACACCATCAGAAAAGGAAAGTTGTAAGGAACTCAAATAGTTGGAGGTTAAAGAGCATCCTACTAAAGAATGAATGGGTCAACCAAGAAATTAAAGAATTCAAAAAATCCATGGAAACTAATAAAAATGAAAACACAACCATTCAAAACAAACAAACAAACAAACAAAAAACAAAGGTGGTCCTAAGAGGGAAATACATACCCATCCAAGCCTCTCTCAAAAAATTTAGAAAAATCTCAGATAAACAATTAACCTTACATTTAAAAGGAGCTGGAGAAAGAACAGCAAATAAAGCCTAAACCAGGCAGGAGCAGAAACATAATAAAGATTAGAGTAGAAATCAATGAAATGGAAACCAGAAGAACAGTAGAACAGATCAACAAAACTAGAAGTCAGAAGAACTAATAATATCAATAAACCGATAAAGAGACATCAAAAAGAAAAGGGAAAGGACGTAAATTAATGAAATCATAAATGAAAGGGGAGAAATTACAACCAACACCAAGGACATACAGACAATTTTAAGAACATATTATGAGCAAATATATGCCAACAAATTAAACAATATGGAAGAAATGGATGCATTCCTGGAAACTTACAAACTACTAAAACTGAAACAAGAAGAAATAGAAAATCTGAATAGACCCATAACCATCAAGGAAATTGAAGCAGTTAAGCAAAAACCACCCAAAAAATAAGAGTCCAGGCCAGATGGCTTTCAAGGGGAATTCTACCAAACATTAAAGAAGAAATCATATTTATTCTCCTGAAGCTGTTTCAAGACATAGAAATGGAAGAAAACTTCCAAACTCATTATATGACACCAGCACTAGCTTGATCCCAAAACCAGACAAAGACCCCCTCAAAAAGGGGAATTACAAACCAATATCCCTGATGAACATGGATGCAAAAATTCTCATCAGGATACTAGCCAATAGCCAACAGTACATTAAAAGGATTTTTCATGACCGAGTGGGATTTATTCCTGGGTTGCAAGTGTGGTTCAACATCCACAAGTCAATCAACATGATATAATAATTTAATAAAAGAAAGGATAAGAACCATATGATCTTCTCAATTGATGCAGAAAAAGCATTTGACAAAATATAGCATCCTTCCTTGATTAAAACTCTCCATGGTGCAGGAATAGAGGAAACAAACCTTAATATCATGAAAGCCATCTATGAAAAGCCTATAGCAAATATCATTCTCAATGGGGAAAAACTGACAGTTTTTCCCCTAAGGTCAGGAACATGACAGGGCTGCCCACTCTCACCACTTTTGTTCAACATAGTACTGGAAGTCCTAGCCTCAACAATCAGAAAACAAAAGGAAATAAAAGGCATTCAAATTGGCAAAGAAGTCAAACTCTCACTCTTCACTGATTATATGATACTTTATGTGGAAAACCCAAAAGATTTCATACCAAAATTGCTAGAATTCCTACAGCAATTCAGCAATGTGCAAGATACAAAAATCAATGCACAGAAAGAGTTGCACTCTATACACTAATAATGATACTGAAGAAACTGAGATTAAGGAACCAACCCCATTTATAATTGCAACCAAAAACCATAAGATACCTAGGGAAAAAAACCTAAATAAGAGGTAAAGGATCTGTACTCTAAAAACTACAGAACACTTATGAAAGAAACTGAGGAAGACACAAAGAGATGGGTAAATATTCCATGTTTGTGGATTAGAAGAAAAAATATTGTTAAAGTATCTATGCTAGGGGTGCCTGGGTGGCTCAGAGGGTTGAACCTCTGCCTTCAGCTCAAGTCATGATATCAGGGTCCTGGGATCAAGCCCTGCATTGGGCTTTCTGCTCAGCAGGCAGCCTGCTTCCCCTTCTCTCTCTGCCTGCCTCTCTGCCTACTTGTGATCTCTGTCTGTCAAATAAATAAATGAAATCTTTAAAAAATAATAAAAAATAAATTATCTATGCTACCCAGAGCAATCTATACATCCAATGCAATCCCTTTCAAACTACCATTGACATTTTTCATAGAACGGGAACAAATAATCTTAAAATTTGCATGAAACCAGAAACCCCAAAAGTCAGAAGAATGTTGGTGGGGGGAAGCCAGTGCTGGGGGCTTCACAATACCTGACTTCAAGTTGTATTACAAAGCTGTGATCATCAAGACATGGTACTGGCACAAAAACAAACACATATACCAATGGAACAGAATAGAGAACCCAGAAATGGACCCTAAACTCTATGGTGAACTAATCTTTGACAAAGTAGGAAAGAATACCCAATAGAAAAAAGATAGCCTCTTCAATAAATGGTGCTGGGAAAATTGGACAGCCACATGCAGAAGAATGAAACTGGACCATTCTCTTATGTCATACACAAAGATAAACTCAAAATGGATGAAAGACCTTAACGTGAGACAGGAATCCATCAAAACCCTAGAGAACACAGGCAGCAAACTCTTCTACCTTGCCTCCAGCAACTTCTTGCTAGACACTTCTTCAAAGCAAGGGGAACAAAAGCAAAAATGAATTATTGGGACTTCATCAGATAAAAAGCTTCTCCACAGCAAAGAAAACACTCAACAAAACTAAGAGGTAACCTATGGAATGGGAGAAGATGTTTGCAAAAGACATATCAGATAAAAGGCTAGTATCCAAAGTCTATAAAGAATTTGTCAAACTCAACACCCAAAAAACAAACAGTCCAGTCAATAAATGGGCAAAAGACATAAACAGATATTTCTCCAAAGAATACATACAAATGGCCAACAGGCACATGAAAAAATGTTCAACTTCACTTGTCACCACGGAAATATGAATCAAAACCACAATGAGTTACCACCTTACACCAGTCAGAATGGCAAAAATTAAAAAGATAGGAAACAACAAATGTTGACAAGGATGTGGAGAAAGGGGAACCCTCATACACTATTAGTGGGAATATAAACTGGTACAGTCACTCTGGAGAATAGTATGGAGGTTCCTCAAATAGTTGAGAATAAAGCTACCCTATGACCCAGGAATTGCACTACTAGGTATTTAGCCCCAAAGATACAGATGTAGTGAAATGCAGGAGCATCAGCACCCCAATGTTCATAGCAATAATGTCCACAATAGGCAAACTGTGAAAGGAGCCAAGATTTCCTTCAATAGATGAATGGATGAAGAAGATGTGGAATATACATAAAATGGAATATTACTCAGCCATCAGATATTATAAGTACTCACCATTTATATCTGCATAGATGGAACTGGAGGATATTATAAGTCAATCTGAGAAAGACAGTTATCATATGGTTTTACTCATATGCAGAATATAAGAAACAGTGCAGGGGATCATAAGGGAAGGGAGGGAAAACTGAGTTGGAAGAAATCAGAGAGGAAGACACACCGTGCATGGCTCTTAACTACGGGAAACAAACTGAGGGTTGCTGAAGGGGAGGTAGAGGGGATAGGGTAACTGGGTGATGGGCATTAAGAAAGACACATGATGTGATGGGCACTGGGTGTTGTATGCAACTAATGAGTTGTTGGACACTACATCTGACTCTAATGATGCATTTTGTGTTAGCTAGTTGAATTTAAATTTTTTTTAAAAGCAATAGGAATTAAAACAGTATGGTACTGGCATAAAAATAGACACATACATCAATAGCATAGAACAGAAAACCCAGAAATAGACCTACAATTATATGGTCAATTAACCTTCAACAAATGAGGAATGAACACACAATGGGAAAAAGAGAGTCTTTTCAACAACTGGTATCAAGAAAAGTGGAACTGAACAACTTTCTCTCACCATACCCAAAAATAAACCCAAAATAGATTAAAGACCTAATGTGAGACCTGAAACCATAAAAATCCTTGAACAGAGCATAAGCAGTAATCTCTCTGAATTGGCCATAGCAACATTTTCCTAGATATGTCTCTTGAGGCAAGGGAAATAAGAGTAAAAATAAACTATTGGGTCTACATCAAAATAAAAAGCTTCTGCACAGTGAAGGAAACAGTAAACAAAGCTAAAAGATAACCTATGAAATGGGAGAAGATATTTGCAAGTGACATACCCAATAAAGGGTTCACATCCAAAATACATAAAGAACTAATACAATTCCACATCAAAAAAATATTAAATAACCCCATTTAAAAATGGGTAGAAGACATGAACAGACATTTCTCTGAAGAATATATCCAGATGGCCAATGGACAAATGAAAAGATGCCCAAAGTCACTTATCATCATCATAGAAATGAAATAAAAACTACAATGAGATTATTACTTCACACCTGTCAGAATGGTTAAAATAAAAAACACAAGAAACAACAAGTGTTGGTGAAGATGTAGAGAAAAAGAAACCCTCTTGTTCTATTGGTGGGGATTCAAACTAGTGTAGCTACTGTGGGAAACCACTATGGAGTTTCCTTAAAAAGCTAAAAATGAAACTACCTTATGATCCATAGGGTACACTACTTGGTATTCACCTCCAAAATACAGAAACACTAACTCAAAGGGATACATGCACCCTTATGTTTATAGCAGCATTATTTACAGTAGCAAACTATGGAAGTAGTCACAGTGTCCATTGATAGATGAATGGGTAAAGAACAATATACTTATTACTTGTTCTTTATATGTGTGTGTGTGTGTGTGTGTATGTACATATATACATATGCATATGCTAAGAAAAATAAGTCAGTCAGAGAAAGGCAAATACTATATGATCTCATTCATATATGGAATTTAAGAAATAAAACAAGCAAATGAAAAAAAAAGAGAAACACACATACACAAACCCAGAAATAGACTCTTAGCTATAGAGAACAAACTGATTGTTATGAGAGCAGAGGTAAGTCAGGGAATTGGTGAAATAAAGGATGAGGATTGAACAGTATACTTATTGTGATGAAAAGAATAAAATAAAACAAAAAGAAACATTAAAATGTATATATATATATACACATATTAAGAAATTTTAAAACAGCATAACTCATAAATCAAGCTGACTATATCATGTAAACATTTTTCTTAAAGAGTTTTGTTAGAATAACACTTCTGAAAAAAGAGAAAGAAAAGAATAATAATAAGGAGAGAAAATAATGTAATGAAAAGGATTTTTTAATATTTTACAATATTAACTATACCCACAATGTTGTACTTTCATCTCCATGACTTATTTATTTTATAATTGCAAGTTTTCACTTCTTAATCCCCTTTATTTCTTTTTTTAATGGCTCAAAGTTTGTTTGTTGAAAAACAAGTATAGTGGTCAAATTTGGCAAGCTATATAAAGAAAATATCTGGGAAGACAATATCAGAAATGAAAAGGGGATAGTGTGACTTCGCAGAAATTAAAAAGATGTATTTGGAAAGGTATACATGAGGAGTTTTAAAATTTGATGAGTACTTTTAAATTTGATGAATACGGTATTGGTGTACATTTCTTATAAATTGTACATATGTCATATATGCTCCTGTATATATGAGTATGACTTTTGTGTGTGGATATGGAATGTTATTACTTTATACTCACACCTTATGCACGTGAACAACATGAAGTATCCATAGAGAAATAGACATATGCAGTGAGAAAGAGCTAGAGAAGGTGGGCAGAGAAAGAATTGGGGGAAGGGAGGAACCAGGAGAGAGTTAGAAAGAGAGGAAATGAAATACAGAGAAGGCAACACAGAGGGAAAGGAAGAGAAAGACAGAGACAAAGCAAGCTAAGGACCTAAAGCAAGAGAGTTGGCCAAGGAGCAGGCAGCAGAGTTTTTTCTTTGTTTCTGCTTGTGAGGCAGGCATGGCACAAAGAAAAGGAGGCTGTAACTGGGCTTCTAGACAAGGGTTCCTTATTTCTTCATCTCCCATCTCATAAGAGAATCTGTACTTATTCTTTCTTTTCTCAAAGTGTGGTATGGGGACCCCTAAAACTATCTAAGACCTTGTTAGGGAATCTACAAAATAATTCTTTCTCAAAATAATACTACAATGTTATTTGCTTTGTTTTATTTTTATTCTCTCCCAAGTAGACAGTGAAGTTCTTCAGAAGCCTCAATAACATTTCTCCTTTGAGTAATGGAACATGGGCTGGTTAATTAATCTACTTTACATTTTTCTGTTTTAAGTTTATGCAAAATATAAATACATATGGGCTATGTAAACAGAAGCTCAGTTAACTCACCCGACCGAAAGTTTCCTGTGTTCTGTATGGACAGCATTGATGTATTTTCTTTGTTGTTAATTAGACTCACCCCATTCCATCCTCTTCTACACTCACACTCCTCCAGACAAAATGCCTAGACCCTGTTCCGTACATAGTTGGTGTGTAATAAATGTCATTGACTTGACAAATTCACATTCCTTTAACAAGTAAGATGAACTGAGTGAAAAAGTTGACTGAGCCTGGATCCCTGCACTTGAGCTTTCTTCCAGTTTGATCACTGTGAATGTCCTAAACATGATGTAATCCCTTCATTTTGCCATACCTCAGTTTCCTTACTTCAAAATAACATCTTCCATTTACCTGAGTTCAGGCATCTCTGCTGGAAGGCTGCCTTTCCTGCAAGCACAGACCAATCTAAATCGCCACCACATGTTTGATCCCCACCCTTATTGCCTTTGCCAGTAAGACTGTCAGTCATATTGTTTTCTTCCCACTCTTCCTTGTCCTTTGCCAAGTCACATCATTTTCCAATTTATAAACTCCTAAAGCTCTACATCCATTCAGGAAGCTTAACCTTAGCATAGATTAGTTGAGAATAATCACCCTTTTCTTGATACCCAATTTATGGACCTGAACTACTCTTTCCCTACTCCTCCTCATTTCTGCCAGGTATTCCAAATAAAAATCAGAAGGAAGGGACAGTGAGAAGGAGAGAAAGAAGGAAAGAGAAAGAGGGAGGGAAGAAGGAGAAAAGAAGAGAAAGAGAGGAGAGAGGAAGGAAGATGAAGAGAGGTGAAAGGAGAGGAAAGGAGAAAAAGGTCCAGAAAAAGTGACTTGCATAGTAACTCCATGAGAGAAGTCACATAGGTGCCCATACAGATGTGTGTCCTGAAGCATTTTGGGTAGACTTTCTCACAGTTAACAACCAATGGGCAGAAGGCTTCAATCTGTGCGTCCTGAGATCTTATCTGCATTTATACTCTATTCTCCACCTACAGCTTTGTTACATAACTCTCCTCATTAGGAATTACTAGCAAATAAAAAAGAAAGTTTTACAAAGGAGCAATTAGACTGGTAACGAGACTGAACATCAGCACAACTGGTGAGTCCCTAATGAACATAGAGACTTGCATTAAATCACCCATTCTGCAGGGAGTAAAGTGTCAGTGGAGAAGTAACCTACCTGAGAAATCACACTACTCCTCTCCCTGTCTGTTATTTGCTCTGGCCCCTGGGTCAGGTATGTGGTTTGTTTCCTTGTTTCCTTCATCCTATGTTGGATGAAGTTTGAATTTCCTACCTTTCTGAAAAAGGAGGTACAGCGAAGTGACCCATAGTGAATAGGACTTGGATTAAAATTCTGAGGAAAACCCTGGCTGTCAAATTCAGAATCACCTACTTTTAAATTGCCATGACATTTAAACAACTGCATATGTCATGGAAAGATCCAGTAGAACTGCAGATAAATACAATAATTGAGTATAGTTTTTAAATACACTAATTATTTGTATGGCAAATTGTCCCAGTTGATGTATTAGATTAGTTCCTAAGTGAAACAGACAAACTAACGATAGAAATCATAAGAGACTCTTTAATTCTAGGAAACAAACTGAGGGTTGTTTGAAGATGGATGGGGGGATGGGATAACTGAATGATGGGCATTAAGGAGGGCACTTGATGTAATGAGCACTGGGTGTTAGATGCACCTGATGAGTCACTGGATTCTACTCCTAAACTAAAAATAGAGTATATGGTAACCAAATTGAATTTAAATTTTAAAAAAAGAAAAATCATTTCATTAGATCCTATACCCTGTGAGTTCCTTAGTCCTCCTCCTATCAAGGCATCAGATACCAAATCAAGGGGGCTCCAGCAACAGGATCCTCACAAAGAAGGGAAAATAAACTTTTCATATAAAATAATTTAATAGGTATTTCTCAAGTGCCCCGCCCTGTGCTATTCTATGTCTTAGGAGAATATAAATGAAACACGGGCCCTACCGCACCACCAGAAAGTATTCACATAAATTGTTATAAAACAATAAAATAGTATATAAATAAATGGTACATGTGCAGTCAAGAGAACTCCTATAATTGGGAAGGGGGATATCTATGAGCTAGAGTTTAAGGGAAAGATGATTTCAGTACATAGTGCTTGATCAGAATCCAAACATGTGAGAATGGGATGGTGGGCCTCAGACACCAGAAAGCCCTCAGTGATAGATTTGTGCAGAACATCTATAGGCCACTACCCAAATTGGTGGTGGATGGGGGGGCAGTGAGGGACCAGGAAAGGCATCACAAACAAGATTGTCACCTGTCTCTTGAGAAATGTGAAGGAAGTTTAAGAGAATGTGAATTGCTCAAGAAATGATAAGCTCAGTATAACCAAACTTCATGACTTAGGAAGAAAACACCGAAAAAGTGGGAGATGAGGCTAGGAAAGTAGATCCAAAGTCCCTCAGTTCCATGCTCAGACATTCAATTATGTCCAAGTTTCTGCAAAGATATAATTTGCTTCAGGAAATCTGACAGGCCACAACAGGAGAAAGTCAGTTTAGACCTTTCCTGTTAAGAAAGGCCTCTTCCTGTTTGAGCTCCTATTATACCTCTATTACCCCATAAGTATCAGTAAATAAAGAAAAATAAGGTATCCAGGACTCCGGACACAGTCTGTAGACTTGGTGGGTAGGAAGTCAGCCACAGGCAAGAAGGAAATCGAGTACACAAATATAATGTTTATCCTGGAAAGCCTGGGAGATCCAAGGCAGAACCAATGCCTGAGGAGATAGAGGAATTGAGCACAGACCAATAGAATAAAACAGGAGCCTGGTTTCTCCACTGGGGTAGAATAGGGGTTTCAGGGCAAAACCCAGCTCTTAAACAAGGACAAGAGCTAGGGTGCAGTACCTAAGCAGGTGCAGCAGCCAAGATGAGCTCTGTTAAACCAGTTGGTGAATAAATGACCAAGAGGTAGCCCAAGAATCTGCAGTGAGGCTGAATCTACAGCATCCTCTGTGAACATGAGAGGGCTGCATGACCTGAAACCACCTCAGTAAGTAGCATGCATTTGGGACACCAATAGAAAATAGGCTGTGGGTCTGGGGAGTAAAAAGGGAGCATACTGCAGGGAGCAGAACTAGCACAAAATGTAAGGTGGAAAAAAAAAACAGACTCATTTTGCAAAATCTATCACATTACCTTTATGGGTACATAAATTTGTTTTTCTTCTTTTTGGAACCTGAGTCCTGCTGTGGAATGTACATGTTGTGAAATTCCAGCACATTATGAGAACACAAACTTTTTCTCTTACCAGTGGGATTTATCAGCACAGAATCTTTTACTTGAAGCTAGCAAAATTTTCAGCATAGGCAGGAGCAGTGTAATGAACCTCTGTTCATGAATAAAGGCGTTTTTCACCTGCTGAGGCCATTAGTCATTATCCAGGGTCTCACTGTGACATGCCTGGTGGAGAAACCAGTCCACTGAAAATAAGATAAATTGATAATTCCAAGTTTGCAGGATGAGTGAGCCTCCCATCAAGCCTCTTCTTTTTTTACATTTTTAGGTTAAATGAACAGGTTAACACCTGTTATCATTACCATCTATATATTTACATGGACACCTTCATAAATTCTATTCACTCTTCCAAGGAGCAAGTCAGTATGGAATATAAAAGACTTAGCATTCTTTGAGCATTTTGTTGGCTGTATCGGTTTGGCAGTGCCATTCATGTCTCTTCCCTCGTGGAAGTCTGAACATAAACAGAAATAAATCCCAGTCATTATCAGTTTATAAGAATCCACAACTCCAATTGCAGGAATCTCTGGTAAACCAGAGTTAGAAAACACAGCTTAGGTCAGGTAATTCCTCGAATCTTTATCTTGGAATCGGACTACTTGGTGAGGTCTGCAGAGACATGACAAAGACCTATCAAACTCCCAGAAGTCTGACATAGTCAACTATGGGGTGGGGTACCTAGGCCTGTCTCACACGCCCAGATGTCAAGTGGCCATCTACTCCCAAGGAAAAGGAGGTGGGAATGAAGGCAAGAAAGCCTGATGTCACCTCACACACACACACACACACACACAGAGCCCATCAGGGAAAATGACTGTATGAATGTCAAGTGCTGATTAGGCAGATGACACATGACTGAGGAGGAATGAGTAAGGAGATTGAAAGAAAACAAGTATTTCCAGTGTTCCCTCTTACATCTTTTGTGTAGATTGAGGTAAGAATGTGAGAAGAAGAAAGTGAAAACTCCCATGGCCTTTTCCATGTGTTGCCTGATCAAATCCTCATATTTAATATACAGCATATATATACATGGATATCTCTAGTTACACAAATAAGGAAACAGAAGTTCAGAGGTTAAGTTACTTGCACAAGTTTAAAAAGTAAGTAAGACTGTGTAAATTTAAACCTAGATATAATCCAGGATTCAGTTCGTGTTACCTCACATAGTTTGTTGTTCTATTGTTAGGTCTATAAATATTAAGGATTGTTATATCTTCTTGGAGAATTGATCTCTTTATCATTATGTATGCCCCTCTTCATCTCAGATAATTTTCCTTGCTCTCAGGTCTATTCTGAAGTCTGAATTTAATATAATTACTTCAGATTTCTTTTGGTTAGTGTTAACATTGCATATCTTTCTCTATCCCTTAACTTGTAGTCTGTCTGTGTCTTTATATCTAAAGTGCACTTCTTACAGAAACCTGTAATTTGGGTCCTGTTTTTTGACCCACTGTGTAATCTCTTATATTTGACTGGTGGTATATGTAGATGACTGACATTTAAAGTGGTTATTGATACAGTTTGATTGTATCTATAACATTTATTACTGTTTTTTATTTCTTGCCCTTGTCCTTTGTTTCCATATTCATTTTCCACACTTTTTCTCCCTTTTGTCATATTAATTCATTACTTTCTGAATGATATTTTCTCTCCTTTCTCAGCATATCAGTGTTTTTTATAATATATATATATATATATATTTTTTTTTTTTTTTTTACTTTTTTTACTGGTTACAGTATAGTTTGCAATACATGGGTACAAATAATCCAAGACCACTTTGAAAGAATAGTACACCACTTCATGGGTATTATTATTTCCCCCTCCTCTACCTTGTATTATTGCTGTCATTTATTTCATTTATACATAGCTACAATTATCAAATACATTGTAGCTATTATTATTTTTGAACAAGCTGCAATCTGTTAGAACAATTGAGAGTAAGTAAAATAGTAAAAGATTTTATTTTACCTTCACTTATTCCTTCTTTCATGGTCTTCTTTTCATTTTATGGATCCAAATTTCTGACCTTTATCATTTTTCTCTGATAAGAACTTCTTTTAACACTTCTTGTTAGTCATATCTACTGTCAACCAATTCCTTCAATTTTTGTTTGAGAAAGTCTTTATTTCTCCTTCATTTTTGAAGAATAATTTCGCAGTACAAAATTCCAGGCTGGTAGGTTATTGTATTTTGTTTTGTTTTATTTTTCCTCAATACTAAATATTTAACTCCAGTATTTCCTTTTTTGCCTGGTTTCTGAGAACTCAGATGTAATTCTTATCTTTACTTCTATATGGGTAAGGCATTCTCTGCCTTTGACTCATACATTTTCAGGTTTTTAGAAATCATATTTTCTGCAGTTTGGATATGATATGCCTGCCTACATATAGTTTGGGGTTTGGGAGGGGTTGTTTTTGGTTTTGTTTTGGCGTTTAACCTGTTGCTATTCTCTGAGCTTCCTAAATCTGTGGTTTAGTGTTTCACATCAATTTGAGGGCATTCCAGTCCCTTCGATAGCTCAGCTGGTAGAGCAGAGGACTGTAAATTGAGGGCATTCTCAGTCATTATTGCTTTAAATATTTCTTCTGTTCCTTTCCCTCTTTTTCTGATATTCCCATTATGTGTATGTTACACCTTTTGTAGTTGTTCCACAGAACTTGGATGTTCTGTTGCATTATTTTCCATCTTCTTCTCTTTGATATTTAGTTTTGGAAGCTTCTATTGACATATCCTCAAGATCTGAGATTTTTTCCTCAGCCATGTCCAGCTTGTTAATGAGCCTATCAAAGGCATTCTTCATTTCTGTTACAATGTTTAAATCTCTGGCATTTCTCTTTAATTCTCTCTTAGAATCCCTTCCTTCAGTTTGGCTAGACTCTGGCAAAACCTCGATAGTTTAGGCTATGGTAAAATACCTTCTCCTGAGGTCAGGCCTTGTTAAGAAAAGAGAATGACATGGCATATTCCAAAATGGTTATTTTTCTCCCTGCTGGAAGCCTGAAGAGATTATTTTCAGATAGTCATTGTAAGAACCTATTAGAACTCCTGGAGGCAAAGTTCAACAACTCACTTAGCATAATAGCCTCTAGGTCTATTTTTAAGTCTATTCAAAAACATGTAATTATTTCTAAACAGTGTTTTTGAATAGACTTAAAAATAATGCAATTCTATTATTATCTATTCTATTCTATTCTATAGAGAGAGAGAGATAAAGGGAGAAGGGCACAGGGAGAAGGAAAGAGACAGTCTTAGTGGAGCCTGCTGTGGGGCTCGATCTGACAACCTAGGGATCGTGACTGAGCCAAAAGCAAGAGTTGGATGCTTAACCAACTAAGCCATCCAGGCACTTAAGTGCAATTCTATCACTAAGTGCAAGTGAAGTGGTAGATGTTGGCTAAAATCTATCAAGTTTATCAAATGAAAACAGATAGATGACCAGTCAAAAGAATTTTGGGAATATTCCATTACATGATAGATGATAGATAGATAGATGATAGATGATGATAGATAGATGATAACCACATATAGATATGTACTGTGACAAAACGGATGGACGGGAAGTGTGTTATGCTAAGTGAAATAAGTCAGACTGAGAAAGAAAAATACTATACAATGTTACTCATATGTGAAATCTAAAATAAATAAATAGGTGAGTAAACAAACAAACAAAAAACAGAGTCAGACCCATAAATATAGGCAGCTG
Source organism: Meles meles (assembly GCF_922984935.1). Classification (NCBI taxonomy): domain Eukaryota; kingdom Metazoa; phylum Chordata; class Mammalia; order Carnivora; family Mustelidae; genus Meles; species Meles meles. The sequence goes on from NC_060072.1 coordinate 115,487,861, forward strand.
ATAGTTGTCAGAAGGGAGGAGGTGGGAGGTGGGCAAAATGGGTGAGTAGGATGGAAGAAGCAGGCTTCTTCTGGTTTTGGAATGAAAAAGTCATGGAATAAATGGCACAACATAGGAAATATAGTCAATGATATTTTAATAGCATTGTATAGTGACAAATGGTCACTACACTTGTGGTAAGCATTGCATAACATATAGAGAAGCTGAATCACTATGTAGTGGTACCTGAACTAATGGAACATTGTATGTCAACTATACTCAAATAAAAATTTTTTAAAAAATAATTCTGGGAAATGTAATGTTAAAGGGCTTAGTTATCATCAGAAATAACTCCCATAAACATCTCAGTCACATATCTCCTGGATTACACCATATCATAAAATAGAGGCACCATTCTCAACTATCAACATTTACCAATATAAGATTAAATACATGAGATCCACAGAAGACTAATGCACTTGTAGAAACCCATTCAATGAGAAATAAGTGCCAGACGATCTATTTTTTTCTACACACACCAAGACAGGCTCAACTTATTCTTAGGGTTAACTTATCAATAAGAATTGTAGGCGGGGCGCCTGGGTGGCTCAGTGGGTTAAAGCCTCTGCCTTTGGCTCGGGTCATGATCCCAGGATCCTGGGATCGAGCCGAGCCACACATCAGGCTCTTTGCTCGGCAGGGAGCCTGCTTCCTCCTCTCTCTCTCTCTCTCTGCCTGCCTCTCTGCCTACTTGTGATCTGTCTATCAAATAAATAAATAATATCTTAAAAAAAAAAATTACAGGCACTTGTTCTTGTCCGTCTTCTTGGATCTGAATATTGTCCCCTTTTAAATGTTCCCAAAGGAAATCTTCAGAAACAATAAGATTTCAGTGTTCTGAGGATGGTATTATTTTTTTTTTTCTGCTACTGTTAGTTTTAGATACCAAACTCTTTCTAATATCAAAAATTCTTGGTATTCCTGGATGGCTCAGTCTGTTAAACGTCTGACTTAGGCTTAGGTCATGATCCTGGGATCAAGTCCTGCATCGGGCTCCTTGCTTGGCAGGGAGCCTGCATCTCTACTTCTCCCTCTGCCTGCACCTCCCCACTGCTTGTGCTCATGCGTTCTTTTGTTTTGTTTTGTTCTGTTTTTCTCTCTCTCTCTGACAAATAAGTAAATAAAATCCTTTGAGAAATACTCATGGCTCCTATTTTCTTTCAAAAAGTAGAGGATTATGTTCATGCTCCATAGAGAAGTGTCACAAAATAGATTTCAATGCTATAACTTATAAAATCCTATCTCTTCTAGACCAATGTTTCTTAACTAGTGTTCACTCTCACCCCCTTAAGGAGCCTTTTTAGGCATTTTTTCCCTAATCACAAATCCAAATACCCCACAAAATTTTAATACCACAGATATATTCTATGTGTATCCTTGGAGGACCACCTAATACTGAATATCTAATTTTTTTGCTCTAGTCCCAAGAACTAATTTTTGTCTCTTGGGGGTAGTATATAGTCCTTGTTGAGAGTCATGCTCCAGATGCTGAAGCTATTTCATACCAGTTTTGTTGGAATATTTTTATGATAGGCCCTGTATCTACATTCTTTCACATGTAATGATGACACTTAAAGGCCAGAGAGGTCAGATTTCCTGAAGGAGGTCAAATTCAGGGACACCTGTACTTTTGGGAGGACAATGGGAGTGGAAGAGAGCCTCTGGTTATGCCTTTATCACCAGCTTTGTAGTCAACTGTCTAGAAGGTAAGTCCTCCTCTGAATTCCCCAAGGACTAGAGCAATAATTAAAGGGAAACTGGGAGTGTCTTCCATGGTCACTACTCTGAATTTACCTTATTTCTAAGAATGTCATACAACTAGATTCTCTGTGAGTCTGTGCTTCATCCAAAGCTGGACACAAAGCTCATGGAAGAAGCTGACATAGGTCTGGGACCACTCATCCTATCCCTAACCCAGATACAACTTTAATAAACTTCAGAGGGCAATGCAGATTCAAGGAATGGAATAAACACATGATAAATATTTCATTTCAGGTAAACAGGGGTAATTGCTAGCCCAATATGTTAATTAAAGCTGAAACCACTCAGGGAAGCACATTTGTTTCTGCCTTTCCCACCCAACACCAACTCACCTCTCCCCTACTGTCCACATATTTCATCTACTTTAGTTTGCCTGAAAATCTTGCAAGCAAGGAAAGCTTGAGGTTTCTACTAACAAAGCAAGCTTTTTACATCTTCAGTGCTGATGACTCTAGTTAAGAGTCACCCATTCCTGGTCCTGAGACCACTGTATTTTCTCCCATGCCCAGGGCTCTGGAAACAACTATGACCAGTAATATGAAGAATGACTTTTCCCACTCACCAAGACTCCTAGCTCCTTCCTAGAGGATCTCAGAATTCTGACACCAACAAAATTATACTGTAAAATTTAAAAAAAAATACTCATCCTATAACTATGAAAAATGTAATAAAGTGTTGCGTAAGGAAAACCAGCATCAGTATTAACAGTATCCCCAACAAAAAAAAGATTAGATTTTATCTGCAACATCCATTAATGGTGTGAAAAGAATTACATCTTATAATTCACTTTCCCATATTTTGCCTCATAACTAGATTTTAAAATTTAACTCTAGCTTTTGTGATTATCTATTAAAAATGTACACAGAAGATGTTCTACCCTTCCTGCAGATATATACCTACCTATTAAGTACCTTCTTCCTATCCCATCATGCTCTTTTCAAGACCCTAAAAACAAAACAAACCAACCCCCATACCCATCCAGCCTTGTCTTTTAGGTATGGATTCAACCCCTTCCTCTCTTGCAGAAGCATGGTCTAATCATCGTAATCATATATTCCTTGTACAAATGAATTCAGTATTCAGGAGAATCTGATTCCTTAGACTCTATGTATTTCATTCATCAGGGGTTAATAGAAATGTTTTTGCTTCTTGGAAGAAGAACTGAGTGGAATTTCCACCATGGTAGAACTTCACTATTAGATATTAATGCTCTACAGACCCAGTGTGAATTAACTGATTTTGTGATTTAGCAATTATAATGTGAACACTCAAAACTATATCCCAAAAGTTACTATACTTAGTTTAATATAGTTAGATAATGTAGTTGAGTTTTAATTGCAGTGAATTTGAAATAAGGTAGTGTATTTTTTAGACATAAAATTTCATTTATGGGTAAATTGCCTTTGTAATAGGTCCTGCCTTCATTCAGAATATCCCTCCTTTGTCCTCTAGCCTTCACTGACCCTCTCTTGTAGAGGATCCCAATTAGACTAGGAAATCTACTAAAATGAGCAAAAGGGTCAGGGGAAATGAGGGAAGGGTGAGACAAAAAGGGAATGGGAATAAAAGAGAGAGGGAGAGATAGGACAGCACTTCCCATACTTCACCCAGAGGGGATCTTTTGCCAGACATTGAATTTCACTCCAAGTAGCTTTAACAAATATGGGTCCTTTTCACACAGTACCTCAAGGGATTTCATTTGGAACTTTGAAATACTTTGCTAGTGCAGAATTTCACAGCTTGGCTACAAACAGGAATCTGATATTTATGATTAGCACTTTTACAGAAGCTCCAGGCCACAGACTGCCAATGATTACAAGCATAGAAAAAATAGTCAGCAGAACTGCAAGATCCATGCATTGCCCTTAAACCATGCTTACTCTGGACCACACCTACGGTCCTAATTGTCTTGGTAAACTTACCTTTTTATATGTGTATTCCTTCTCTTCCCTAAATTAGAAGTTTCTTGAAGGCAGGGACTGTGGTTTTTTTTTCACTTACATTATTTCCTACAAGGCCCAGAAAATATTATAGTAAATACATAATAACTTCTTTATCAGTTAATGATTACTAGTGTATGATATTAAAATAATACACCGGGAATTCAGCATACTGAAGTCATCTCAGGCAAGTCACCTAATAGGCGATCCTTTTGACATGTTGTTATTGGCAACACCATAAAAGACAGATTTAATTAAATACTAACTAACCTCCTCCTCCCCCCAAAAAATAAAAATAAAACAGTTTGGGCATAAATAAGGAGATGGAAAGTAGCTAATAATAATAATAATAATAATAATTTAAGGCTGTTTCTCCTTCACCCCACTACCCACCTGTAGACTACCTGCTCCAACGATGCATCAAGAAGATAAAATTTCTTTCTGGGCATTTAATTATGGAAGGCAGTGATATCTGATTAAGAATAAGTTGAGGAATAAGAATACAAACCTTCCAGCCCATCTCCTTTACTCAGTTACAATTCATAGTGCGTCTCCTTAACACACTCACCTGTTTGGGTATTCTTTGCATATAAATGTCAGAAAATAAAACATGCAGATCTAAAAGCATTTGGCCTTCTCCAAATTATTGAAGTCCTGAGAAAAATACTCATCCAAATGGACTCTCATTTAGTTTAAAGATAGTGCATTTGCCTCAAAAGCTACTATCTTTTGTTTATTTCTACTTATTTCCAGGCTTGAATACCTGGGAGAGTTACTCATGAGTTTCTGTTGCAAACCTGTCAATGGCTGATTTATGACTTAAAAGGAGGCAGAATACCTACAGTTGTATGAATGCAGATCTAGCTGAGACTCTCCTGAGGCTTTGGGTAATGTTCACTCAGGGTTCCATGAAGGCTTAGGCCAGTGCTAGAGGCAGATTAGCAAAGAAATCTCTGAGAACTGAAAAACTGTCGGTGTAGCTGTATGTTTCCCCATATCTTTAAAAGAGTGGATATTAAAAAGTCTCTCTCTACAAGCTAAGAGGCTACGGGAAGAGGTGATTCTCTTCTTTTCCTTTAAATGTGTCAGCTAAAAAATATATATGTATATTGTTTGATAAAACACATGGGGAAATGTTTTTTCCTCCTTTTGCAAAAGAAGGGTAAAAATAAAACAAAGTAACAGCCCTGGTGCTTTCTGTTTTATCACTGATCCCAGGCACTGTTGATCACATGAAGTCCCTAGAGCCCAGGGAAGCAGAACTATCCAGCCTAAAGATTGGCAAGGATTCAGAGAGGCCTGCAGGGAAGCTTTTGCACCCTTGAGGCCACAGTCTCAAAAAATGGCAGGAACCCAGGTTACAGAACTTTAGAGATGTAAATTACTGCTGTTCTATTCCAATTGGCTCTCCAGAACTAAAACTGAAGAAGGGGGAGGTTTGTTAAGATCTACCCAGAGATATAGGAACTAGGAGCAAGAATTCAATGGGGTTTCCAGTTTCCATTTCAGCAAAGCAAAAAGAGGTACAGCAAAGAAAAGTAAACTGAGCGCCTGGGGACTGAAGAAAAGTTTCACGTTTCTTTCAGGATTTGTGAGCCACTAGTCTTTTCTCAAATGGTCCCAGAGCTTAATATTAGAGAAATCATTGTGGGGATCTGACCAGAGCAACAACATATACCCCACAATGCTTCAGATCACTCAAGACAGGCAGGTACCTATTTGGTCCCTGCAAAGAATCCCCTTGTTCACTTGCTCATGGAACAGAAGTCACTGAGTACCTACTCCGTGCTAGCTGCTAAGATGCCCACACAGAGCAAAACACAGAGCCCTACCCATAAGATTCTCACAACACAGCAGGGAGAGAAAACTCATCAAACCACCACTCTAAACATTATAAGCAACCTCTGTAACAGAAAAGGATAAGATGCTATGACAGCATATAATAGAAAAGTGTCAATTGTAGAGAAATTAAATGTGCATATGGAGGGGGAAAATGGTGTGTCATAAGATGAGACATCACCTTATGGAAGCGGAGTTGGTGTTTTTTGTCTTTAGCCAAATGCTTCAACCATCATCAACTATTTCAACACTGGTCTTTATGGCATACTCCAATTACTGTAAACCCTAATAAATCTAAGCAAGACCAGTGACTGCTATTTTAATAAACATTTGATAACAGAATATTCCAAGATCACATCTCAGGTGTACCTTGAACTAATTAACAATTTAGCTTGAGTCGAGAAAAAGTTCACTGCAGGCACTTTTACGGTGAAGATAAAGTACAAAGTTCTTTTGCATGTCTTAACACATTTTTAAAAAATGAATGTCCTGAAGGAAACTTAATACCAGGAATGATTTTATAGAGGCAGAATTTAATTTTAACCTTCACATTTTATATCTTGAAAATGCTTAATGAACTCTGATTGAGATCAGTAAAATATATATGCACAAAAAAAGGAACAATGAAAAATTAGTATTTCTTGGTCTAGTTCCTCAAAGTCATTTATGGTGATTAAATGAGTTTTGATTAGATAGTGTAACAGTAATATCAAGCATTTCAAAGAAAAAAAATGACTGATTTTTTTTTTTTTATATATTTTGTCCTGCACTTGCAAAATATTTATGCCGTTGTAAGTATGATTTCAAAGGACGTGAAAAATTCCTTGACAGCTACTATGGTAGACTGCAAAAATGACATGTGTTTACCTGCACTGTGTCCACACTCTGTGGTATAACTTCGTTTTGCTCTTACACTTTTTTTATGTTATTCTCCCTGAGGACACCCAGGGTCAGCAGGCAGCCAGCAAATTCTGGACATATGAAGGAGCCCAGATAAGGCCAGCTGTATTATCTACCCACATCCCAAACATGTGAGCAATAAAGCTTATCGATGCAGGTAGTTGAGCATCATGAGTATTTGTGATATAGTATTATTGTAGCAATAGTAAAGCAATAACCATCCCAAAATAATCATCTTTCCAGCACACTCAGTTTTCCTGCCTGCATGCTCTACATTTCCCTCCTGAAAATTTTCATCTATTGATTAATCTAGCTTTCTCCTCCTTCCATTCCAACAGTTCCATGGCTAAGTAGTGCTGGAGAAAATCACAAAAAAACATCATCTAGGGGCTTTTAGAAACTGATGCTATACCATCTCGCCCATTATTTCACACAACTGAGCAAACTTGTTATAAAACAAGTGTCTGATGAGATCCTGCCCCATTCTCCTCAGAAGCTGCTTTAAGCTTTCCTGGTATTCCTCAAGCCCCTAACTTCTTCACTATATCCTTTATCCTAAGATAAATATATCTTCATTTTTCTTATAACCCCAGGTGAACACAGAGACCCATGTACTCCAGTTTTGGAGAGATGTCTAACTCAGTGAAACATTTCTTTGCCTCCACAAGAAATTGTAGAGTAACTACAATTCTTCACTGTCTTTCTCTTAGAATGTAAAAAGAGAATCCAAATATATAACTCACTGCCACATTTATTATAATATTTTCTTCACATCATTAATCAGTTAGTCCATCTCAAACAACAACAACAACAACAAACACTCCGGAAATTTTAACCAACCCCCAAAAGCTTTCTCATCCATTCAAGACAAACAACCTGTTCTTCCAATTTCTTCTGTGTGTTCAAATATACAATCTTAAGCCCAAAGCTGACTTGCTGAATCCAAATTTCTATGGAAGAGGTTGGGTAATTCCTATAATCAAGTGAGTTTGGAAAGCACTGCTATTTTGAACTCTGGTTCTAGGTCTCGGTTGCTTATTGGGCTCTCCTGGGAAGTTTAAAACACTCCTGATGCTTGTGCTTGCCCCTGCACCGCCCCCACCCCCAGGTTCTGACTTAATTGAAATGGAACAAGTCCTGGACATCTGCACTTTTAAGAGCTCCCCTGGTGATTCTAATGTGCAGCGCAGTTGAGAACCAGTGGTCTTGTGTAATATCATACATATATTGCCCCAGGTGTACAGGGGAAAACACTGCAGGTATAACAGAGCATATAATTGAAAGAAACCAAAAAACTCACATATGTAAATCTTTCTTTCCCCTACTACAGTCCAAACAAAGAAAAAAACACTTTCCCTTTAAAATGACCAATAAATGAAGGTCATGGGTTCCTTACTTATAACCAGAGTAATTTCCAGAATTTGGGATACTGGAGAAGGAAGGAAAAGGAAGAAAGAAGAGAGAGGGAGAAAAGGAAAATGGAATAATCTAACATATTTAAAAGGTTTACTGGGCACACATAGTAGAGACCGGAATTCATTATTTTATCATTAACTAAAATACCTCAGAGTTGCATATTTTCTTACAAAATGTACAGAGAATGTAGCTTCCTTCCTTTCTTCCTTCTTTCTTTCCTTCCTTCTTTCCTTTCTTTCTTTCTTCCCTCCTTCCTTCCTTTTGTTTCTTTTTTCCTTCTTTTTTTTTTTCTATAACAATCTAATCTTCCACTTAAGCCTACTTGCTAAAGAGGGGAGCAGATAGGAGAGGTAGATCTAATAGATAATCTTACATACTCAGAATGATTCAATATGCAAAGAATTACTTGTGTTGCTAATCTCTTTGTCAAGTTCACTTTCAAGGTCCTGCTCTTGGCTCGCATGGTCCTCAACATCATGGTGGAGAAGATAGAATGGAATCCATGTGTGTCCACTGGATTCTTAGTATCCTTTGCTGAGAGTGCCTTCTCTGGTCTTATCCTTGATATATAACCTTGAGGCATGTGACCACTGTTGTCTGTCCTTTCAGAGTGACATGCAAGCTCCTATGAGTACATTGTCCCAACTCTCACCCTCTAATCTCAGAGTTTCTCACGTATATTACAGCCTCTTCATTCTGACCTCTAGCCTCTAGCCAGTGACCCCTCAGGAGCTCAGCAACTCCTCAGTAGGGCAGACACAAACGCACAAATGTCTGAATCCTCTGCATATTAAGTACATGCAGGAGAACCACCAGTGCTTCCCGAGGATCACTGTTCTGGCCTCCTCCTGCTGCCATATCTACTCATCAGCCCCACACTAGGTTAGATGAGTTCTGACCCAAAGTCTGAGGTGTTCTTAGATATTGTCAATCTTCACCAAGCCAAGCCCAGGGAGCAAGCTGCTCGTCTGGTTTCCTAGAGCTCCTTCATGCCCATGTGATGCTTCCAAAAGCACCAGCACTTCTATTCTTTCCACTATCTTACACACACTAAAGTGACAGGATTCTCCTTTAGTTCTCCTTCACTTGTTTCATAACTCTATCTCAATTGCTGTCACATGGCTCAGCCTTAAAGGAAGAAAAGGTGCAAAAAGAGAAATTGACTTAAATACAAGAGAATATAAATCATGAAATATTTTGAAAAATAACATTTCTTTTTTTACATAATTTTTATTTTTTTATTAACATATAATGTATTATTAGCCTGAGGGGTACAGGTCTGTGAATCACCAGGTTTACACACTTCACAGCACTCACCATAGCACTTACTTTTCCCAATGTCCATAACCCTACCACCCTCTCCCTACCCCCTTCCCCCACATATCCCTCAGTTTGTTTTGTGAGATTAAGAGTCTCTTATGGTTTGTCTCCCTCCTGATCCCATCTTGCTTCATTTAATCTTTTCCTACCCCCAAACCCCCTACATTGCCTCTCAACTTCCTCATATCTGGGAGATCATATGATAATTGTCTTTCTCTGATTGACTTATTTCACTCAGCATAATACCCTCTAGTTCCATCCACGTCATCGCAAATGGCAAGGTTTCATTTCTTTTGATGGCTGCATAGTATTCCATTATCATATATATATATATATATATATATATATATATATATATGATACCACATCTTCTTTATCCATTCATCTGTTGATGGGCATCTAGGTTCCTTCCATAGTTTGGCGATTGTGGACATTGCTGCTGTAAACATTCGGGTGCACGTGCCCCTTCAGATCACTACATATGTATCTTTAGGGTAAATACCTAGTAGTGCAATTGCTGGGTCATAGGTTAGCTCTATTTTTGACTTTTTGAGGAACCTCCATGCTGTTTTCCAGAGTGGTTCCACCAGCTTGCATTCCCACCAACAGTATAGGAGGATTCCCCTTTCTCTGCATCCTCGTCAGCATCTGTCATTTCATGACTTGTTAATTTTAGCCATTCTGACTGGTGTGAGGTGATATCTCATTGTGGTTTTGATTTGTATTTCCCTGATGCCGAGTGATGCGGAGCACTTTTTCATGTGTCTGTTGGCCATCTGGATGTCTTCTTTGCAGAAATGTCTGCTCATGTCCTCTGCCCATTTCTTGATTGGATTGTTTGTTCTTTGGGTGTTGAGTCTGATAAGTTCTTTATAGATTTTGGATACTAGCCCTTTATCTGATATGTCATTTGCAAATATCATCTCCCATTCTGTCAGTTGTCTTTTGGTTTTGTTAACTGTTTCCTTTACTGTGCAAAAGCTTTTGATCTTGATGAAGTCCCAATAGTACATTTTTGCCCTTGCTTCTCTTGCCTTGGCAAGAATTGCTGTGGCTGAGGTTGAAGAGGTTGCTACCTGTGTTCTCCTCAAGGATTTGGATGGATTCCTTTCTCACATTGAAGTCCTTCACCCATTTTGAGTCTAGTTTTGTGTGTGGTGTAAGGAAACGGTCCAGTTTCGTTTTTCTGCACGTGCATTTTCTCAACACCATTTGTTGAAGAGACTGTCTTTTTTTCCATGAACATTCTTTCCTGCTTTGTCGAAGATTAGTTGACCATAGAATTGAGGGTCTATTTCTGGACTCTCTATTCTGTTCCACTGATCTATGTGTCTGTTTGTGAGTCAAGATGGTGGAGAAAAATGACATTTCTCTTATGTAAGCTTTCATCCTAGCTATCTTAGGGGGAAAAAAAAGTGCAATAAATAAAGTCAGTATGCCCAAATATTGCCTGCAACCTAATCTAGCTACATAATTTATGGAGCCCAGTATAAAATGAATGTGAAACTCCTTTTTCAAAATATTACTAAAAATTTTAAGACAGTGATTTAGAGCTTCAAACAAATGTGGGAACCTCCTGAGTCTTACAGGATTCAGTCATACAGGTTACACATCCATGAAGAAAGTCCTGATTATAATCATACTAGAAGACAACTTCTGTTCCTTTATCCACCAGATTTGTGGCCAAATATGAGAGTGGAGGGAAAATTCAAAGGAATTAACTTGTGGAATTTCATATACGATTAGTTTTTTCCAGATGCTAGAAAAAGATCTCCAAATTCTTAACATAACTGTCATAGTTTTAAAGATTTCTTTCAAAAAATAGTCATTTATACTCTTAAGTTCTTCAACCTTCCTGTTTTATCCATCCTCTAGTTAAAGGGGAGCTCCCTGAACTAATAAAAATGCAAAACATAAATGTTTCCCCTTTTTTCCCCTCCCTCCCTCCCTCCCTTTGATATTTAAAATAAAGTATGTTAATCTCAACACACCTCTACTTTATCATCCAGTTAATTATAAGGCTGTCAGAGATTCCTCTTTATGGAAAACGTTGTTCAACATGCCACATTCACTCTGGGCATAACAACCCCTAAAATTATAGAGCAAATGAGAGCTTAATGAAAAATGAGAACAATTTTTTTAATGACAACTTATATCAGCCTTCTCAAGATTTATCTGTTCCTCCTACTCATATCCAGGATATTGCAAAAATGGAAAGTAATATCACAACTCATTCAGATTGCATTGTCTTAACAAACTACTTGCTTCCTTCAGAGTAGATCTAAGTATATTTTTATGTTGCTATAATTACTATTCTGCTAAGACTCTCTTTCAATAACAACATATGATCAAAAGATAAATTCACTTTGTAATACAAGGCAAAATTAAGCCATTGGAAAAAACACCTTTATTCTTTGTTTAATGACATCAGTAGTGCATTATGGGGAATATCTAGCAGTATAAGGGATATATGAATGATATAAATATGAACTACACAGGAATAGTTTGGGGTACATTTAGCCATCAAACAGCTTATTGTAAAGCAATGGATGAATCCATCAGCAGATGCTTCACCGTGGTACAGATTTTAATACACTGCAGATTTCTAAATATTGATGATTAAAGAGATCGGGTAAATTATCAGACCGACAATTATCCAACTGCTGACTTAGCATCTGGCTAACAAATTGAAGTCCAGACTACTATATGATAATAACCTTGTGTGAAGACATATCTAGATATCTTCACCATATAAAGGGCTATAAGGCAAAGCACCAAAATGATGAGCATAATGATAACAACAATAGCTAATATGAATTGAAGTCCAAGATTTTTTTTTTAAGATTTTATTTATTTATTTGACAGAGAGAGATCACAAGTAGGCAGAGAGGCAAGCAGAGAGAGTGAGAGCGAAGCAGGCTCCCCGCCAAGCAGAGAGCCCGATGCGGGACCCGATCCCAGGACCCCGAGATCATGACCTGAGCCGAAGGCAGTGGCCTAAACCACTGAGCCACCCAGGCGCCCGAAGTCCAAGATTTTTATATATACTTACTCATGTAATCTTCTCAAGAACCCTATGAGGTAGGTACTATTATTATGCCTATTTTATATATTAGGAAACTAACATACAGAGAGTTTGAGTAACCTCACCAGTCACACAACCAGTATAGTCCAGAAACAGAATTCAGAATTCAAAAGGACTCTATCTCAAAAGTCTGTGCTCTAATCTATGTGCTATACTCTGTCTCACAAGAAAGCAGAAGACAAATTTAAGCATTATGCCATAAGAGCACAAAAGTTAGAAATCTAGAATTCACCTGGTTTAATATCTTTACTTGCTTAGAACAAATGGCATGTCCTTTAAATATTAGATGTACAAGCAATTATAACCAAGGACTCGGTATTAGATATTGAATACAAAAGCATTGTTAATCTGTTCTTCACATTCTGTTCTGATTGTAAATAATGAGTTTATAAATGATTGTAACATAGCTCAGCTTTATAAGCATGTTCCCTTCAAAATAATTTGAACAATTACGATAATTTAAATGAATTAACAAAAATAAACAATTGATTATAAGTTTTAATTAACTGCTTTCACATGCAATTGCCAATGATTTCTTTCCTACAGCAACTCACCAGCTTGCACATTTTTAACCAGATGCTAAAATGTGCAAGCAAACTCTTAGCCTGCTCTCATTTTCCAAGTTAGGGGTAAATCAAATCACCCTGAGAATTGGGGTCAGTTGCCTTGCTAGGAATTTGAATCATGACAGAGAATTACCTGGTGTAAAGCAATTAAGTCTGACCAGTCATGATGGCCATTTAATGAGCCTCCTTGTGGCAGAAGGGAGTTCAATCTACCTGTCTCAAATAGGTTGTGATATGCCATAAAGCTAACGTAATAAATAATTTAAATGTTGAAATATTCCAGTAGAAAAGCTTTCTTGCTGACTGTGTAGTACCTGGCTCTACTGTCATAAACGGAGACAGTGGTTAGGAAACTGCCCACTGATTGGTTAACTAAGGGATGGGAAATACAGCACCTCTTTTTATGGAGAAGGAGTTAAAAACAGTGGTTAAGAGTTGAGGATATTTGTGCTTGTACTTTACATCCATTTATCAGGCACAATGGACAGGCCCTGTCTCCTGTGTCAGGCACCTACAAGGCATGGCCCTGAGATTGAATTAATGGTGAGAAGAAGGATGTCCTATAATTACACAAGAAATCACATACTATGCTATTTAGCCAGCAAACCTGAGTGGTTTCTGTAGATGGTAAATTAACCCAGTGGGGATTGGGCGAATATTTCTATGCAAAAGATTTCTTTTTTCATGAGAATAATTGGATATTGAAAAGCCATCATGTATTGTATCTTGATTTGAAACTGTCAGCTGATAAGTGAAACCCCTTCCCTCCCTGCCCCCTCTCCTCGGCCCTGTGTGTCTTTGCTCAGCCAATTATGGAGTCGCCTAGCTGCAATGATGCCGAGAGCCCAGGACCCAAGATGGTTCCCAAATCACACAGGCTGGGGCACAAACCCTCCAGCTTGAGAAGCCTGTCTTGATCTGCATTGTCCATTTGGGTCATTAAAGGGACCCCAGGAAAAAAAAGAGGAATAATAATATATTTTTATAAAGAAGATAAAAGAACAGTCCACTTTTAAGGCAGAAACCTGAGCATTAGCTTCAAAGTAGCACCCACTAGGAATTAAGAAGAGTGCTTATTTTTACAGTTAACTGCATTTGCAAGCATTTTCTTTCCACATCCACATTCCAAATATATCATTTAGAGAGAAAACACCAGACAAATGCACTGGAAGTTCACAAGTTATGAGGTAATTGCATTAGCACATAGAGAAAGGAGAAAGTATGCACAAAATCCTGATTGGCATTTCTCTGTTTAAAAGGCATTATTTTCCAATACCTGAGCATGCCCAGAGGAGCTGTCTCTGAGCAGCTGTGAAACAGAACCTTTTTACTTCAGGGTTAGTGCAGGGAGCTCATTAGCACCGGCTCTACCCTCAGCTAAACAGCCTTGTTTGCATATTGAAGCAATAGAATGTGAAGGTGTTAAAAAGGAAGAATTGCTGCCGCTACTCCTGACTGACATGTCTATCTGGGCTCTTGTGTTTACAAGAGAATAACGAAGCTGCCCCAAAGCCCCTACTGGGCCTGATTATTATGCAGAGGCTTCTTAGATTATGTATAATTGATATCCTTTTTCCCTCCAGCTAACCAATGGCAGCTCTCAAGAGTAATGCTAATTCTCCTGCATCTTACCATCCAAGCAAACACTGGAAATTGCTATCTTTCTCTCTGCTTAATAATTTTTAAAGACCAAAAAAGTGACATTTACGTTTTTTAGAAACACAATGACTGTACACTTGGTATGGGTTTACTGCTTAATAACAATCGTTGAATCAAACAGTTGCGAGACAGTATTCAGGACTTGCATAGTCTGTGTGTGTGTGTGTGTGTGTGTGTGTGTGTGTCTGTGTGTGTGTGTCTGTGTGTGTGAGAAAGTGTACTATGTGCTTAATAGAAATACACTGAACAACAGTCACTCTTTCTTTAAGGCAAAGTTTGCCTCTAATAATCTCCCTCCATTTGGGGTGAGAGAGGGGAGCAAGTCCTTCAAGTCAGTGAGCCCCGTGCATTTGAATCCCAGTTTACATTTGAAATGCTTCAAGCAGAGCTACTATTACTTGCAATTTCTAATCATACCCATATCTTAGCATGGGCTTCCATTGGGATGGTTCTTTGGTGCTTTAAGTCTTGGAAGTTAATTTTTGAAGGGAGAAGTCATAGATATGCAATGTAATTAGGTGAAGGGGACAGAGTACAGCCGGTTTGCATCTCTGATCTCAGTTTGTAGCCTGTTCAGAAAAGAGAAATGAAGGAAAGTTTGATTGGTGATATGAAGTCCCTATACTCCAGCCTCCTGGAGACCACTCAAATGCAGTCAAACCTCCCAACCTCTTGTAAACATAGATATCCCTGTGCTACTGGGAGATTGGAGCGTATCTGCTTAAGCATGCCTACCAAAAGACAACAATGACAATCAGTTCAGCTGAAGGGCAGCTCTCAGCATGATTATGGCACCTAGGGAAGTATCCAGACAGCAGAACACCCTCAGCCCTTGTGCAAATCTAGATACAGTTTCTTAATTCCTTCTTTGGAAGAAACAAGAAAGTTTGAATTCAACCTTGTGAGACACATTCATTTAATAAATTTTGTTGAGCAAGTAAGTTTCATTGCCAAAAATAGTCTAGAAGCTAAATGTAAGCAGGGTTGACTTTGTACCTCCCTGAGCTTACTCTTCAGTGAGGAAAGGAAACAACTGAGTAGGCCATTAGAATAAATTGTGGTGTGAACCAAAGTAAAGGAGGCATAGCATGCTCTAAGAGCACTTGGGAAATAAATCCTAGACTTTAGTTGACTAGTGTAATTAACTTTTACTCCAAGCCAGGAGATCCAGAAGACCTCTCACGTGTCCAGAGTGACTCAATCTTAAGACCCTACCTGTAGGCAATAATGTAAGACCCAGGGAAGAGTGACATTATTCCAAACTCAGAGTGGGCTCAGTCTGACAGCCTATCCATGCCATGGAAGAAATTCGGTGAGGTGTGATTCTTTTCCATGGTAAGCTATATACCCTCAAAGACCTTCCCTTTAATTACTTTTTGTAGACTCTCCATAAATTTTTCTTAATTGGTTTGAACTTACATGTATTTCAGTTGTTACTCTTTGGGGATCTGCACTCCCCAGAATTACACTGTTGAGTGAAGAGGAGCTCCCACATGGAAAGAATGGAAGTTGGGTGCACAATGAAGAGTGAGTCCATTTTTCCCCTACAACTGATGCTTGCTTCAGTCTATTCTCGAAAGAGAATGAATATAAGGTGTATGGTCACAGATGGCTCAATTCGGCTGGATGATGTGATGAAGAAAGAGCTAAAATATAACAAAAAATAAAATAGAAAAGATAATTGTATTTTCATTCAAAATGATTTGACCCACAATCTTAGTACTGAGTCATAATAGACCCCAAAATTCCCGATGCTTAACCAACCTCTGAAATTCAAGAAAGAATTGGACCATTAATCTTAATCATCCCATTCATCAGTTTGCACACACCTTGAAGAAATTCCAGCACTTTGTGTTTTGAGTTGGAATAATCAGAAAAAAACCATTCCCTAGTGCTGTGACAGTTCCATTTCTAATGCAGAGACTCACAGCAACTAGGTCTACACTGGCCTTAGGATGAGGCCAGGGTGGGAGTAGGGGTCTTTGAAAGTCTAAGAAACAGGTCAGACTTGACCTGTGTTTTCCTAGTCAAAGTACATTCCTTTTCCAGGACTCCCTTTAGGGAGAAAAGAAAAAGGAGAAGCCTCAAGCCCACAAGCCACTTAGTAGCCAGTTTTCACCCAACTCTCCAACATCCAGTTTCCTCCTCTCCTACAATCCAACAACCAAAGCTACCAAGAACATGAAATTTCAGCAAACCAGAAAATTAAAGCCTTTGAGAAAAGAGCTCAGGTATGTATTTCCTTATTTGTCAGTCCCTCCTTTAGACTACGGGTCAGCAACGATAATTCCATATTCCATGAACACAGACATCAGCATTTCTTTCCCATGTTTTAATATTCCTCTCTTTGAATGAACTTCTTTAAAGCTAAAGTCAATTGTTTAGTTTTTATTTTTAAGTTAGTTTATTTTTTTGGTGGGCTAAATTTTCTTCCAGAACTGTTCTCTCCAATTATCTTCAAAGAGGAAGACAATAATAATAAGAAAGACAGATTGTCTCTGCTAAGTTACAAAATGAATTAGCAATCATCTGTGTGCAAGTTTCTGTCCATTCCTGTCCTCACTATGTTGCAGCAAGAATATCAAAGCCCTTCTCTTTCCATTACTATGACTAACAGAATGTGACGGTCTGGTTCAGACTAATCTGTTAGCATTGCTTACGATCACTTGGAATTTCTCCACAGCATCTCTTCTACAGAATGATAGACTCCAAGAAGGAAAGAGAGAGAAAGTTCTCCTCAATTTTAATCAAAGAGAGACAGTAAGGATTACTAGCTCTTTTAACCATTATGAAAATTGCCCAATATGTGGAGTTTTCTTCAGAAACAAAGAAATGAATCAATATAAGGACCTTGATCTGCCCTATATAGTAGACAAAGAAAGCCAGTAAGGAGTTTAAGACAGTCATGTGCATACCAACAGGACAGTCCTATATAGGGAGCCTCTATAAAATGTCAGAGCCATCAGAATTGAAAAAGATGAAGTTCCCTCCAGGAATGCCCAGCCTGCTGGGTAAGGGAATTTTGGAGACATAAAATAGAATAGAGGAAATTATATGTGGAGAACTCAGAAGCTATAGTCCATCAGGGGAAGATGAGATTGACATTGAAGACATTCGGGATAATTTCACAGGGAAGGTAGGAAATGATGCTTTAAAATATGAGTTGTGGGAGAAGGCAACCCAAGGAGAAAAAAGTGTTCTATGAAAAGGTAAGAAGATATTAAAGAGGGTAAAGTCTAGAGGAAACAGAGGGCCTAGAACCTGATAGGAGTAAAAGGAATGGGAACATTGGAAGTCGGCCATCACATAAATGTCTTTTTGAAAATTAGTAAATAAGCCAACAGTAGGGGTTTATTGCAAATTCATCCTAAATAGGACATCCTAAAATTCAGAGTGCCAATCAATGAACCCAAAGTTCATTGCTTGGTAACCTGAACTCTTTAAAATATAGTCAAGATTTAGAAAGACTTTCGAACAATTGCAAGATTTTCCCAAAGTTGCTTACCTAAAGCTCTTGTATGTCCTTCATAACAGTGTGCCTCCAATTCTTAACACAGAGTCATTTGTGCTTATGTTGAAGATAATTCTAATAAATTAGACTGTCTTCATGGATTTTAAGTAGTAAAGTTGAAGGGATGGGAAAGACTGTTAAATTTACTTTGACAGTATTAATAAATAATATTTAAATTAAAGAAAGAAAATACTTAAAAAGCCCAGTGATCTGACATAATGAGCCTTAATTATCTTGACTGATGAACATTTAATTTTTAATGTTTTAGAGCAGTAAAGTGCTAAGATTCAATGACAAAATCTGAACACATATTTAAAAGTAACATCTTACTTTCATGATAGTGCTGATGATAAAGCTTTGCATGTTATTAAAATGTCTACTATATGGTGACTAACATAAAACAACAAAAAATAATATAAAATAAAATGTCTCTAAGCATTCCGAAGACTGTTCTGTTATAATTTAAGAATTGAATTTCTAAGAAGCTGCACATTATCAAATGGTAATACAAACACAATTGTGTAAATCAGTATTCCCCAATAGGGGTGATTTTTTGTGCACTGAGTGGGAAGTTCGAAGGGTTCAATCCCATGACCCTGAGATCATGACCTGAGCTGAATTAAGAGTTGGATGCTTAGCCACCTGAGCCACCCAGGCACCCTTACTAATGACAGTTCTTAAAAGGAGCATAAATCTTTTTGTCCATGAGTGTGAAGCAAAATGTCCACATGCAGACAACAAATAAGTAATTGGTAGTAGCATACATGTTCAGAGTGATTTACTAGGAGTTAGTTGGAGTTAAAAAAAGGGAAAAACATTTATTAATTTGAAAAAGAATAAAATTATTTTATTTCTAATTTCTAATCATTAATCATTGTCTTATCTCAGAAGAGGACATATTATAGAAATATAGTCTAAAAACCCAACGTTATAGTCTAAAAACCCAATGGCCTGGAGGGTCTTTTGGAAATGCCTAGATATATTTTTGGTTGTTACATCTGGGGAAAGGAGCGTGCTATAAGTGGATAGGAGCAAAGAATGCTACTAAATATCCTAAAATGCACAGGACAGACCTTCACAATTATCCAGCCAAAAATATCAGCAGTGCCAATATTGAGAAATCCTGATTTAAATGAAGGAAAAGGTATTAGAGTTCTAACAGTTTCATATTTATGACATCAAATTTAGTTTTTCCTGAAGAACTTTCAACAATAAAAAGGATTAATAATTATATATAGTTTTGGGTGAATTTTATTTAGTAATTAAAATAATAAATTTCTTATCAAAACTGAAAATTAAACATAACTAAGGAAACACTCATGTGAAAGAGCACATGGACCAAACCAAAATCAGTGAGTCCATCAAAATAAGTCAGAGTAGTACACAATTACCATGATAAACAAAATCTATGACAACTGAAAAAACTTTGTGTTCTCAGATACAACATGTACCAGCTACTTTGTGAAAGAGGCTGGTTCCCAACCAATGAAAGTCTCCCCATCACCAACAATTGTCTCTAGGTTGTTAAATCATGTCACTAATTAATCAAATTCCATTTGAAAATTTGAGAAGTAGAAGAGCTACCTCTACCATAGACTGTCCTCACAAAGGAAGGTCTCAAACTAATCTAGTGCTTGTTAAAAACGGAAGTTGTCTGCTTCTGTGAATTTAGATTAGATTTATTTAAACTCATCTCCAAAGTCATCAAATACCAGTTTTCAAAAACCCTTAAAAGATTTCCACGTGTCCTCAAGAAAGGTCTGTTGTGAGATTTACCTCAATTCATTTTGAGATTTATTGACTGTAAGATTTCTGATAAAATAAAAAATGCTTTGAAGCTATGGAAATATCTCATGAATATACTTATTCAAGGGACTCACACATCAATCCACAATAATCATCACCAACCAAATGTCCTGTTTAACTTATTTCTCCACTGATCATAATAGTGTATACCTTAATTTATAGAAAAATCTAAGAATACAACAATACAAATATACCAAATGTATATCATGTCATTCATTTTATTTAATGAAAATTAAAAAGGAAGCAGGCATGAGATCAGGATAGAGAAGCACCTTAGGAGTAATGAGTTTCTAGCACTGCACTGGATGAAAAGTGACTCTAGGATAAAGTAAGGCGTCTTTCATGAGATCTTCTAAGTTATAATGTATCCCTAGTGCACAGGTGAAGGACCCAGAAGAAATCTGTGATATTTCAGAATACTGTCAGGGCTTGAAGTTATGACGACCTCATAGCTTAGCCCCTGAATGGTTTCCAAAGTGAGATTATGGCCACCCTGTTTGGTGGACTGTAGCCAGTTGTCATCATGTCCCAGAACTACTGGACATGAAGGAAGTTGGAGCTAAAAGCACTGGAAGATACCATTTCACCTTTGTACCAATAATCACAAGTTTTTTGGATTCTGCTCATTTTTATGGACCTTGCCCCCTACTATTCATGAAGTCATAAAGCTTTCATACTACAAACCACTAGAAGTTCAACTTTTATAATGAGTGAGGCCATATTCCTCTTCAACTTCTATGAAGAGTCAGGTAGATTGAGATCTACCTTCAACCTCTTTCCTAAACTGATATAAAATATAATATTAAATAGCATCCCAACTGATCACTAGAATTAGCTCCGCTCTTGTGGTCAAAATCCATAGTAACATATACTCAAGAGGATAATTTACTTGGTCTTTTCCAAATCTTTATGACTGGTCAAGAATTCTAGAGAATGTTGGGTTTTTAGACTATATTTCTATAATATGTCCTCTTCTGAGATAAGACAATGATTAGTGATTAGAAATTAGAAATAAAATAATTTTATTCTTTTTCAAATTAATAAATGTTTTTTTCCCTTTTTTTTAACTCCAACTAATTCCCAGTAAATCATTCTGAACATGTATGCTACTACCAATTACTTATTTGTTGTCTGCATGTGGACATTTTGCCTCACACTCATGGACAAAAAGATTTATGCTCCTTTTAAGAACTGTCATTAGTAAGGGTGCCTGGGTGGCTCAGGTGGCTAAGCATCCAACTCTTAATTCAGCTCAGGTCATGATCTCAGGGTCATGGGATTGAACCCTTCTTCGAGCTTCCGACTCAGTGGGGAGTCTGCTTGAGATACACTCCCTCTCCCTCTTCCTCTGATCTCCCCACTCTGATAAATAAATAAATCTTAAAAAAAAAAAAAAAAAGAACTGTCATTAGTAATAAAACAGTATGGTACTGGGACAAAAAAATAGGCACATAGATCAATAGAACAGGATTGAAAGTCCAGAAATAAACCCATGACTATATGGTCAATTAATCTTCGACAAAAGTAGAAAGAGTAAGCAATGGGCAAGACAGTCTCTTCAACAAATGGTATTGGGAAATTTGGACAGCTACGTGCAAATAAATGAAACTGGATCACGTTCTTACACCATACACAAAAATAAACTCAAAATGGATTAAAGACTTAAATGTGAGACCTGAAACCATAAACATCCAAGAAGAGAGCAGAGGTCATAATCTCTCTGACATTGGCCCTAGCAACATTTTCCCTGAGGTAAGGAAAAGAAAAGCAAAAATAAATTATTGAGACTACAGCAATATAAAAAGTCTTCAGCACAGCAAAGGAAACAATCAACACAACTAAAAGATAACCTACTAAATGGGAGAAGATATTTGCAGAGGACATATTCCATAAAGGGTTAGTATCCAAAATATATAAAGAAGTAATACAACTCAACACCCAAAACACAAATAATCATTTGTGTTAAAATGATTAAAATTGGGCAGAAGGGGCACCTGGGTGGCTCAGTGGGTTAAAGCCTCTGCTTTCAGCTCAGGTCATGATCCCAGGGTCCTGGGATCGAGCCCCACGTCGGGCTCTCTGCTCTGTGGAGAGCCTGCTTCCTCCTCTCTCTCTGCCTGCCTCTCTGCCTAGTTGTGATTTCTCTCTGTCAAATAAATAAAATAAAAAATTAAAAAAAAAATGGGCAGAAGACACAGACATTGCTCCTAAGAAGATATACAGATGGCCCACAAACACATGAAAAGTACTTATCACTACTTATCATCAGGGAAATGCAAATCAAAACCACAATGAGATATCCCTCACACCTGTCAGAATGGTTAAAATCAAAGACACAAGAAACAACATGTGTTGGAGAGGATATAGAGAAAAAGGAACCCTCTTACACTGTTGGTGGAAATGCAAACAAGTGCAACCACTGTAGAAAACAGTATGGAGGTACCTCAAAAATTCTAAAATAGAGCTATTTTATGATCCAGTAATCACACTACTGAGTAGTTACCCAAATGATACAAAAGTATTAATTCAAAAGGATATATGCAGCCCTCTGTTTATTGCAGCATTATTTACAAGCCAAATTATGGAAGCAGCCCAATTGTCCTCTGATAGATGAGTAGACAAAGAAGATTTGATAAATATATTACTCAATCATTAATAGAAGGGAATCTTGCCACTTGCAACAACCTGAATGGAGCTAGAGAGTATTTTGCTATCAAAATAAGCCAGTCAGAAAAAGACAAATACTACATGATTTCACTAATATGTGGAATTTAAGAAACAAAGCAACCGAACAAGGGAAAAAAAGAGAGAGAGAGAGAGACAAGCCAAGAAACAGAATCTTTAACTATAGAGAACAAACTGATGCTTTCCAGGAGGGATGTGGGTGAGAGGATGAGTGTTGGGGATTAAAGAGTACATTTATCATGAATAGCACTGAACAATGTATAGAATGTTGAGTCACTACATTGCATACCTGAAACTAATACAACCCTGTATGTTAACTATTCTGAAATTAAAATAAAAACCTTAATAAGAAAAAATGGAATTGTCATTAATTTGGATTTCCCTCAATTCCGATTTAAAAGCAAAAGTTGTCGATAAATTGCAGCCATGATGATGGTTTTGGAAATAAATATGAGGCAAAGCCAAGTGTTCAATGGGTCACTGAGACCTTTTTTCTTGTTGTCGTTGTTGTTATTGTTGCTAAATATAAATTATTTAGCAAGTTAGGGTGATTTCTCCTGATATAAAAGTCAGAGGTATATAGTGCTGGTAGTTTCCTTGGATGTTATTCTTTTCAAAGCTTTTATTATTTTTTCTTATCACAAAAAGGAAGCTGGCATTTGGAGAGGTTAAGTGATTCACATGATTGCTAACCAGCAGCAAGATCGAAACTCTTGTGTCTGGCTCCAATCCTGGACAAGCCCCAGGATTGTGCTCTGCCTTCCAACCCCGGGTTATTTTCTTACCAGTCCTGCAATCTCCTAGAGGAAGAACACACCCTCCCCCCAATCCCTAAGTACCCAAGGATGACAAGGAACCAGGGAGTTGGAGGGCAAATAGTTTTCTTCCTTGTGCAGCTGCTGCCTAGGAAGGGAGGAAGGTATCTGCCCAACTCTGCAAGGCGGCAGGAAGAAAACTGGCTTTCTGCAGAGCTGGATTGTGACAGATCCATGCTCACCTCTCAGGGAACACTGTCTGATCCATCTGTAATGAATGACAGCTGTGACAGGTGTAAATACCCCTGTGTTGTAAATTTCATGAAAGCAATACACCTGGGCCATCTGGCTCAACACTGCAGCCTGCTGTGCACTCGTTCTCGACACCACAACTGCTGGGGAAAGCACAATGCATAACCCACGCCTGACAACGCAGAAAAAATGGGGGATGTAGGCAAGGTCTCCAGACTGGCAAAATAGCATAGTTACTCTGTTTGGATGACTGACTGCCCCAGTTACTGTGTGTGTGCATTTTCTAATTTATATCCATTAACTTAAACTTCTCATTGGCTCTGTAACTCAAAAAATATCTTCATATTACTGATAAAGGCACAAACTCAGAGAGGTTAAATAACTCTCAGTGTCCTGAGCTAATCAGCAGCTGATCCATGATTTAAGCCCAGGTCTGTTGACTCCAGTGCTCAAGATTTTTATTACTATACTAAAACATTTTTATCCTTTGTTTCCTCCCAATGTTCCTCTGCTCCTTTGCTCCAAGAGGTGATAATAAGTGTTTATTAATGTAAGAAAAATCAGTGATCTGTAAACTCTCAGCCCTAGAAAGTCTAAGCTGAACATTTTCTTAGCCTTTTAGAAGCTGCTATGGGGCCAGACATAATAGTTAAACAGCTGGAAGAATCACTTTAATGACTCACTACAGCTGTACTTTCTTTTTTCTTTTTTTTTTTTTTCTTTTTTTTTTTTGGCATTGGCTGTTTGGATTAAAACATGGAAAATGTAATGAAATCTTTTCAAGAGAGGAGTGAAAAAATTACAGCAGAAGCTGAATTCTGAAATTCATTGAGATATGATGACAGACAAAAGCCATCATAGAGGTTAAGTACAGGGGGGTGTTAATACAGCATCTGTTGAAGAGCAGGGTCCTGAAAACCATATGGCATTTTGTGCCAAACACCACCAAACCCTTACGGATCCTGCCGATGTGTTTACCCATCAGTCACCAGTTCATCATCGTGGCTATGGAGATTCAGAAGAACACTGTTTCGGAGATAAGGCTGTGACAATAAATTATTCCTACACAAGATTCAGGGTTTGTATGGCATTAGGGAGCTATTTAAAACAATAATACATAAGAAATAAGAATAAAAGACAACTCTGAAAATCATATTTTTTTAAAGAATTCTCAGGAAAGGATCATATTTGAAAAGGTCATTATAATTCCAGCTACATTTTAGTGTATCTGACAGTGACAACATCCATTTCTACATAGGACTCATCCAGGTACAACGTGATCATTGAAAACATGGTCATGCTAGTTAGTGGTGCTTATTATTCACTCTCTTTTCCTGTCCATCTCTGTTCTACCCAGCATGTCTCAGCTGCCACAAAGGAAGCCTGGTTGTCAGCTTCAGTTTTAACTCTGGTCAGTGCTCAAGTCAATCCTGCCTAAGCCTTGTAGAACATCAGAGCCTCCTCACCTCTCAGAGGTTTTAGATGTCTTATGAGTTGGGTAATTAATGCTCCAAAATACCACTATTGTGTCCATAAAGCTATCCATAAGTTATCTATTGCTGCAGTGCGCAACTTAACATGGCAATATAACCAACCATTTATCTAGTCACATTTTGGGGGTTGAGAGTGAGAGTGGAGTATAGCTAGGATGGCCGAGGTAGTGTTACGTTGCAGTCACCTGCCTCATCCCAGGTGACCTTATACACATATCGGGCAGCTGACTGGGGCTGTCTGGCTAGGGCACTTTGGTACTCTTCCATATAGCCTTTCATATTCTGGTAGGCTAGGCAGGGCTCTTTTTTCATGATGGTAGAAACATTCCAAGATGGCAAGAGAAGATTCTACAAGAACTGTTAAGGCCTTGCTCAAAAGTCATCCAATATACCATATATACATTGTATTCTATTGAGTGAAACAAGTTATAAAGTCAGTCCAGATTCAAGTAGTAGGGAAATAGACTCCCAGTCTTAGTGGGAAGAGCTGCAAAGAAGCTGTGAATATTATTAATCCACCACAACATGTTTATAACATTAGGTAATATCCTCTGCCAAGAACTTCCACATCCTTTAATTGTAATATTAAATACTTTTTCTGATGGACATTGGTTACTCTGCTTGGTCTAGAGTCCTATACTGAGCCACAGCCTATTGGGTTCCAGCTATCCTCTGTTCCTTAGAGAGTATCTGTACCCCTAAGATCCTAGCTAGAATGTTGTTCCAACATTCTCTTGTGACTCCTGTTTTTTTAAGATCAGACACAGGATATTAAATTTGGGCCCAGATCATTCATCCAATAAATATTTACTAGGCTTCCACTATGTGTCACTAGACACTAGAAATTTCAGGAGTTTTTGGTTTTTTGTAGAGACAGATATGCACATGTATAGCTAAATTGTATTGCACTATTGTAATTTTGTATAGAAATATGACTGACAAACTGACAGGCACTAAAAGCTGAGGGAACTTGACCAAAGACAGGCTATCTAAACTACACTCTAAAGGATAAATAAGAGTTTGTCAGTTGATGATAGTAGAGAAAGGAATTTCAGGTGAAGGAAGCTGCAAAGTTATGTTAAGATGCTTGGTCATATTTAGAAAAACCTAGTAAGTACTGTCTCATAAACATGAAGACAAGCACAGGGATGAGGCAGAAGAGGTAGGTTAAGAGATACGGTGAAACAACGAAGCTGAGAAGTTTATTTTTCATCCTGCAGGCCTAGAATCCAGCTGCTAGGTGTTTCCAGACTTGCTGGCCCTCCCCATAACTGGGATTGCAGCCCATGCTAGTGAATCAGTAGAGCCTTGGAGCCTAGGAGTCTGAGTTGTTAAAAACTGCCTATAACTCTGATGACCAGCCTTACTGGGAGGTACTGTCCTAATCTAGCAGGGAAGATCACAGAAGGACTTAAAATAAATGAACTGATTACATTTAGATTTGGAAAAATGACTTCAGAAGCAGCATGGAGTTGATCGGCAGTGTGGAAAGATGAGAGAAACCAGCTGGAGGTTTGTTGCCACAACCTAAGGAAGAGAGCAGTGATAAGAGTTTGAACAAGGACAAGGGTTCTACGTGGAAGAGAAGTGTCAGACTGAAAAGACATTTCTATGGAAGAATTACCTGGATTTTATGGGGAGGAAGGTGAGGTAAATGAAGAAGAAAAATAAATTACTGTTTCCAGCTCTGAACTGTAAAGAGAGAGAAATGCCATTAGCTGAGTTCCAGTATTTGGAGAACCAATTTTACGGAGAACGGTAAAGCATTTGACCTCAGACGTGTGGAATTTGAGATATCAGTAAGACATCAAGGTAGAAATGTCCATATGATAGTTGGTAAGTGTATTTGAAGCTTAAAAAGTAGTAAAGGACCCTAAATTGAAAACTATGAACAAAAGTGACAGCAGCTGAAGCCAGGGCAATAAATGAGTTGACCAGTGAATGCAGAATACTTGTTCTCAGACTTTAAAGAGAATAAATGTCATTGAAGAAGTCTGTTAAGAGGCATGGTCCCTGGGCCATTCCCCACAGATTCTGATCCAAGAGATCTACAGTGCAACTAAGGGATAAGAATTTGTAACCATTTGTAAATTCTATACGAGTATAGAATTGGGACCATATTTTGAGAAACACAGATGTAGACAGAGCACAAAGGTAAGTCTGAGACAATTCCTGAGAGCACTAGCAAATAAGAGAGGCAAAGAGGGAGAACCAACAATGAAAGCTCTTCTATATTAAATTGTAAACCCCCAAAATTCATATGTTGAAGTCAATCCCCCATTACCTCAGACTGTGACTGTGTTTGGTGATAGGGCCTTTAAAGAGGCAATTAAGGTAAAATGAGATTATGTGGGTAGGCCCTAATCCAATATGACTGGTGTCCTTATAAGAGGAAGAGATGGTACATGGGCACACAGAGAAGGAAGAACACGTGAAGACACGGGGAGAAGATGGCCATCAACAAGCCAAGGAGAGAGGCCTCAGAAGAAGCAGCCAACCCTGATGACACCTTTATCTTTAAAAGTTTTGCCTCCAAATCTATAAGAACATTAATTTCTGTTGTGTAAGCCACCCAGTCTGTACCACCTTGTTATGACAATCCCAACTAACACAGAAGCTAAAATGGAATGTCAGAAAGCTAGAACTAAGAACAAGAGAAATACACCCCTAAAAATTAGGAGAAGGGACAATCAACAGTATGGGATACATAGTGCCTAATTCTACAGAGAGATCAAGAGAATGAGACCTGAAAAGAGGGCAATGGCTAAGAAATCTTAGCAAGATGAGCAGCAACAGAGTGATGAGGCATAAAGTGGATTGTCGTCGGTCAAAGACTGACTTTGGCAATTGCGAAATGGGATTTGGACTGAGACCTTGAAAAGTAGGCATATTTGAGGAGAAGTATTTTTAAGATAGAGAGGGCTGAATATGTTTGATGCTAAGAAAAGAACCAGCAAAGAAGGCTATGTTGAAGACTAAACAAAAAAATTAAGGCAGGGGACAATGAAAAAAATAGCAAGAAGAGTACATTTTTAGATGGAGGAGGAGAAGAAAAGGGAGAAAGTGAAGGAAATAGAGATGGAGAATAGAGGAGAAGGAAGAGAAGGGGAGGGATCAGAGAAGGGTATACCTTTTTCTACAACAGTAGAAAAGAGAAAAAACGGTACTGTAAGCAAATTTGAGATGGAAGATTAGACAGAGTGAGTTGATGCTCTGTATTTCTGAAAATAGACATGTATATTCCTAGTAAAGTAAAAGGTGTAGTAATCAGATGAGAGTTGGGGTTCGGAGTGATAGTTTTATCGAGACTGGGTAAACACAGGGTATGTTGAATGGGAGCCTATACAGATGAAGTGTGATGAGACCAGGGCAATCTAATTTTATCCAATTTACAGAATAAACAAGTAGTACTCAGAGACAACACTTTCTGTCATTCCCTCTTCGGTAAACTGAATGCATATGAAAGTCACTTCAGACTTCACAATAACTGCTTGGTCAACACAATATTGTCCTCAAAATTTGAGGGTATGAGATGAGAAAATGAAAAGTCAGACAAACTGTGATCCATGTTAACTAGCCGTTTTGTAGAGTTAAGGATTGGCTTTATGCATTCTGTTTACAACTCTTTCTTGAGTTTATTGTGTATGTCAATAGGGTCACTTTCAATAAGTGACAGGAGATACAAAATGAATAAGATCTAGTCTTTGATCTTACACAGGTAATAATCTAATAGGAAACATAAAAATTGTATTCAGCGTTAAGTGGGGAAATATATAGAGAAACATAGGTAGAGAGGGAGTGAAGAGGAAAGATAACAACGACTAACCCCGTCAAATGAAGTCAAAATAACTCCTGAGTGGGAGTTCACCAGGAGATTAGGCCAGGAGGAGGGGAGACCAGGCAGTGGCCACACAAACAAAGGCATGGAGAAAGTGAGCAGCCTGATTTCTGCAAAGAACAGCATAAAACATGAAAGTGCTCTGATTTTGGACTTAAGAGTTAAATGGTGAAAGATAAAAAATGAAAGTTGGACCAAAAGGCATGACATGAATTCAAGGGCTTTATTTGCTTTATAAAGGGGTTCCAGGCTTATTTTGTAGGCAGGAGAAGTCCTGGACACATGGAGGATTATTTGGGACAATGGAGTGAAGAGGAAAGATAAAGGTCCAACAGTAATAACATCTTAGAGAAGGCCAATATTTGAAGAGTGCAAGAAGGAAGTCTACAGAAAAGCCTGAAGAGAAGCAATCTGCACCGTGGAAGGAGAACTAGCAGAAGGTGGCATCTGAGAAGGAAATGGAGAAAAGAACGTGTTAGCCAACAGTGTCAAATGTCACAGAAATGTCAATGAGGGACAGAAATTCTTCTGTTTGATTTGGCCAAGAGGAGGCAATGGGTATTAGTAAAGGTAATTTCAGTGGTATGGTGACAGCTAAGGGGTTAGTACCTATTGGGACTTTTAAATTTTCTCCATTGTCCTCATACTACAGTCAATAAAAAGTGCCACCAGTTAAGCAATGCTTTCTCATGATCTAGGCACATCACTTCCACAGACACAGTTATCAGAATCTTAGAACATAGGATACAATACAACCAAAAATGATTCTAAAAAGAATATTTAGTATTCAATCAAGAAATCATTTAGAAAAAAAAAATCAAACCCGTAAGTATAGTTAGATAGATTTCTCTTTTTTAAATGATGGCAAAAGCTATTAATATAAGATGTACCTTCTTAACAGATACTTAAGTGTACAATTCAGTATTGTTAATTATAGGCATTATGTTGTACATCAGATCTCTAGAACTTGGTCATTTTGCACAACTAAAAATGCTCAGATTTCTTACTTATTTAAAAATATTGACTCTCCATTTTGGTCAGCATTTACCCTGGTGTTCCCTGGTGCTGAGTTAACTAAAGCCTGCTAAACTTTTCTCAGCCCCACAGGAGCACATTCACTGGTGAGATGTGCCTTTTTTTTCTCTTTCAGAGAGCTTCCCATCGCCCTTGATAATGTATGTCCATTTACGAGTCCGACGCCTTACCACGTGGCCACTGCACCTGATAATGTATGTCCAATAAGGAAGACCTAATCACTTCCAGCTGAGTAAGAGGAGACCCACTAGTTTTCTGAGAACTCTCTCTGACTCTCATGAAGTTTGCTTTTGACCTATAGCAAACAAACAAACAAACAAAAAGCAGAAATGATGTAATAGCAGAATCAAGTTTTGTAACATTTGATTATATCCTTCCAATTAGTCATTCCCTATCCTCTAGCTCCTAATTCTCTTCCAGGTCTCCCTAATATCAGAGATCCAGAAATCTTAACATCCACTATCTCCATTATGACCTCTGCTGTTTTTCTTGGTAGAGGCATTGCATATGGTCTAACATTTTTTAACAAAATATACAGTGTTTTTAACATAACAAAATCTTGCCTTATCTCAATAAAAACACTTTAATATTCCAGTTGTTTCAGGGAGGTCAGCAAATAAATAGGAATGACACTATATGAAGTGCAGTCATGGGCTAGACTTTGAACAAAATTGAATTTTTCTTCCATTGCCCTAACAATCAAGACTTAAATGATCTTCTTCCACTCCTAATACCCACTTACCCTGTGATAAGAGTTCTAACCTCATAACTTATACAGGCAGCTGCTTTAACAGAAGTTCCTATGATTTTTGCTAAAGATTTCAAGATCTTCAAGATCCAGCTATTGAATTCCTAATGTTGAAATTTCAGACCCTGTGACAACAGTGCAGTTTGGAAGAAAGAAGTGTTGTCTGTTGCCCGTTAATCAACCTATACATGTACACTGATATGTTGGGTTAGACAGGGTTGGACTGGTCTGTCACATGATCTGATGGGCCCTACAGTGGTTGAAATTGGGACCACCCAAGCACACCTAGGATATGTTGGTGTCTTTCCTCATCAGGGTGGTCACACTTCCCTTGCCATGCATAAAGCATCCAACTCCTCAGAACATTTGTAGCTGCCCAATCTCTTTCTTGGCAATCAGAAAGCAAGCTGTTGAGTCTGCCAGCCTTACCCACCTGTCATGTGTCTCGATCTCCAAACAGCTGGTGAAAACCAATATCACACTGAGCGCCAGCCCCTGCTGTGGAGGTAGATATGGCCAGGGAATTAAACACACACATGTTCATTCAAGCTCCTTCTGACTTTGCAAACACATTGTGACAAGTCACACCATTCTGAACAGAACCACAAAAACTTTGGTTTTGATTACATGAGATGTCTCTGGTTTAAAAAAAAAAAAAAGCTATTTTTCAGCAACATGTGGTGTCTGACTCCAGATTTTAGGTGGAGCCCTATGGACTCTGCCTATAGAGTCTGTCTCTCCCACTTCCCTATACTCTGAGCTGAATTCTGTCCTGGATTAGGCCAACCATCATAGCAGCAGGGAGCCTGAATGGGAATCTTTTCCCAGACATAGCCCAGTAGGGCTAACATTTTCCCAGGCAAAAGAAAAAAAAGATGATTTTCCCTCATCACTGGCTTCATTTATCTTGAAGGCAACTACTTGACATGTTGCATTTCTCTGCTATAAACATACTCAGTGATGTGAGCCTTCCAGGTTATAGCTTTACTGTCAAGCATCAAGTGTCACAATCCATATCTTGATAAAATAAATTTAAGGCTCTAAATCTAGTTGGGATTACCTGTCAAAAGAGCTGGGCTGTTCCACATGAACATCCTGGCAGGGCTGGTGGCATGGCTTTAAGGAAAAAAAGAGTGTAAAAATCAATAACAGAGTTTTTGTTTATTCATTATGATTTTTAGTGTACCTTGCAAGGAGATAAGGAAACGGCAAAAGACAGACATAAAAAGGCCTTTTTATCACATACTGTGTGCTAAGCATGCCACCACTCTCTGGTGAGACTTACTTGTCTAAGTATGTCTTAAATATCCTTAACCTCCCCTTTCTGCATCCACCCATTCCTCCCCCACTTCTTAGATTTACTTCGTGACAACTTTATCCTAATTCGAGCAAAACCTGCATGTAGGAAAGGACCAATTATTTACACATGAATGTGAAGTTAAGTCAATATGACCCCAATTTCCATTAGATATTAAACCTCATCTCTTTTGGAGATGAGAGAAAAGAAGATTTTGATGTTGTCTCATTTACCTTTGATTACTTTCCTTTGCCTATGCAATAAAGTCCAAATTCCTTAACTTCAACAGATCAACAGATATTTGAGTCCAAACGTGTTTATCATGAAGCCCTAATACTAGGGAGGAAACAAAAAAGCATCTACCAACAGAGGACATGGTATATAACCCATGAATACTTGCTGAAAGAAAGAAAGAGTGAATAAACCAAAGAGCGGATGTACTTTGTCCACTCATCCCTATTTGTGTTTGTAGTCTCATTGCAGAGGTGAAATATTTATTCGGGGTTACCACAACTATGTTCTGAATCAATTAAGAAATAGTCAAGGAGCAGGAAAATGAAGATCAAAATAATACCTTCATTACTTAGAATGGCTAGGTTAGAAAATGTAGCCTTGGTGTGTGGCAATAATGGGCTTTTTAATATGAAACACCAGAATTAGACGAAACCACCTGGTAATAGACACAGTCGACCCATAGGATTTCATGTTGAAGCTGCCCTCAAAAAACTCTTCAAGCAGCAAAGCAAAGAATAATGTGTAGGGCAGCTGGGCTTCTAAGAGAGAATGAGAGAGAAAGGGGCCAAGACATGAGCACCCAGTTTCTCATTCCAGGCTCACCAATCAGGGCAAGCAGCCAATGTGTTTAAGGAAAAATCCTTCTTCCTGGAAACAAGAGGAGCTGAGAATAAATATCCCTCCTCTTGACAACACACCATGAAAGTTGTCCAATAGAATATGTAATTATATGACAAGGAACTAGTGTGAATGAATTTTATGGGAGGTAAATGTCATCTAACACACTGCAGTAATAGAACCATCTGGGTCTGAGTCTCAACGAAAGGACTGGAGTGGAGGAAGGGGTGTTCATGGGTGGTACCCGGGGGAGAGCGAAGTTAGAAATGAGCATAGAATTATCCAGTCTTACTTCCCTCTTCACTTCTGTCTCAAAATGCTGTTATCATTCCCTACACCTGCCCTCATGTTCCAGTGTCCATACCTCTGCTCACGCTGGTTCAGCTTCTTTTCACACATTCATTCAACAAATCTTTTTTTTTTTCTAAGATTTTATTTATTTGACCACAAGTAGGCAGAGAGGCAGAGAGGGGGGGGGAAGCAGGCTCCCTGCTGAGCAGAGAGCCCGATGCAGGGCTCAATTCCAGAACCCTGGGATCATGACCTGAGCCGAAGGCAGAGGCTTAACCTACTGAGCCACCCAGGCACCCCTCAACAAATCTTTTTGAGTTTGTACTAACTGCTAAGCATGTTCTACCCCCAGAATTACCTCTGTTTAAAGAACCATTATCTTATACTTAGAATGTCTTTATTTCACCAAACAAGTGTGAGGAGAAATGCCAGCTATGAGAAAATGCATCCCCATGCCACATCATGGGAATCTAGCACACCAAAACCCCATATAAATTGCAGAAATATGTCAACTACGAAAGGATATATATGGAGTTACATATTGCACTAATTTTTAGTGAATAAATTTCATGTAAAATTGAAGAAAAATTGTTACATAATAGGTATTTGTGAAGGTAAATTCTAGTTTACAGTATATCCATAATTTGCATGAACACATCAGGGAGTAAAAGCAGTTGTTAATGATACTTTGTTTTGCTTTTTACACAGAACTTATTAAGATTTCTTGCTATTAAAATCATATATTCTCAAACCTTAAAATTGTCTAAATCATTTAATTGTAGAATTAATCAATAAGGAATTTTAAACTAAGCCATAAAAATGTACAACTCTATGGATGGATGGAGTGCAGCGATTCTGTTCCCTCCAGTAAGAGAGAGAGAAAGGTTTGCATCACCAAGGGCGAGTCTGGGTGACTGAGAGGTCACCACTTGATGAGTGGAGATAGAGTCAAGACAAAAAATAAAGTCAGGAAAGTCAGTGCTGCTGGGGAAACAAACACACAAAGCATAACTCACAGTATTGGAAAAATCCCAACATTTTCAGTCCCAGTCAGGATATAAATCAGATTTGCAGTTAACCATTGAACTGTTTACCTGAGGCCAAGAAGTTTCAGGGAAAAGCATGTCCACACATGCCTTTTCACTGGGGTCTAGAATCTCCCCTCCTTCCATCCTCCAAATATGTATCAGTCTAATGTCTTAGCAGGGGATTGTAGAGCAAATGAGAACTATACATAGACATCAGGAATGGAAGTTTATGTATTGCTGGTTGTGTAACTAAGACTGCACCACATTAGAGATAAGCACAGAGTAACAGCTGAGACATAATTTTTGAAAACATCTCCAGATATATGAAAGAGCCAGAGGACACCTCATATGCCTTTAAGAACACAGTCATGCATCCTTGAGGTACTGCTCCTATTTCTGACATAACAAGGCAGAGCCACCAGACCCAGCATTGTTGGAGCACAAAAAGGAAGGAACTTGCAGAAGTCAGTTAAAGGGGAAGATAGCAGTCTCAAAGGAGCCTGACACAGGGGGACCTCACATACTGGGCAAGAGGCAAGTGAATCCACTCAGCCTCATCAGTTCTAAGATAAAGAGCAAGTCACACAGCATCCTCATGCGTCAGTTTCTTCAGCCATCAATGGACTGGGAATCCTGGATAGGTTCGTTACTTAGTTAATGAACATGATGGTTTGACCAGCATTTGCCAGTAAATACAGTGGAGTATTATATTAGGTCCTTTCTTTGACAGAAAAGTGTTTTCCTAAAACACAATTAAAAACACTGAATTCTGGTTAATTAAAGAACACTGCCTTAAATAATTTGCAAATCATAAAAAATGAAGAAAACTTTCTAAAGTGTCTTTCAGAACAAAATAGAAATAAACATCCAAAAAGAATTCAGTTCACCAATAAAATCAAGCAAAATTTGAAAAAAAAAAATCAAAGACTCAAAGTAATATGATGCAGAGAAATTTTTGGCAAGCAGAAGGAAATGTGGAAGTACTTTGTCTCTCTTACAACCCAGCCCTAGGCTAGACATGAAAATCCAGTAATGATAAATTAGGCTAACCCAATAAGTGGGTGTATGTACACCTGACATTTGTATCAATAGGATATACACTAGACACAAATTATCCAGACTGCATTTCTGCAAAGACTAGTTAGGAAAAAGATCAAAGTCCATTTGAAGTGAAAGAATTGTAATTTTAAAATTAAGGAAAAGGACAACAGATTAAATTGAGCAGTTCCTGTTGCCCACTATGCTAAACCCTTCAAAGTCTTCATTACTCTTTCTTCTAAATTCAGCAACCAGAACAACAAAAGTAAAGGTGTTTGGTGGGATTTCCCACCCCTCTTACCCCTCTCCCTGCCCCAGCCAATGCTCCTAGCTTTACTGAGGGAAGGGAAATTTAGTGGGAGTTGAGAAGGAAGCAAGTTCTGAATTTTCTGGCCCTGCAAGAAAGCAAATCATTCAACATTTATCCATGATTAATTTGGTTAACTTTCCTTGAAAAAGGGATTTCCATGCCTGTTACAGCTGGCCAAGTCACCTACCAAATAATGCCTCTACATTTCACTTGATAAACAATTGTAATTTGGCAAAATACATAAATTTATCTCAATTGTCCCATAGTTCCTAACACCTTCGAAAGTTCTTCCTTTATTCATGGGAATATCCCTAACCAATACTAGAGTAGTGTTCCCATAGTTGAGGGAGAATAAACATCTAATGAGAGAAGAAACAAATGCACCAAAAAGAAATGAATACACTGGCCAAAGAAAAACTCACTGATGATGGTGGGTTACAGGAATGTTTAAATCCATCCTCTGGCTTCTAATTTCTCCTAGTTCACAATCAACCCCATATCTTTAACCCTCCTCCAATCCCTCCACTCCTCTAGAATTTCTGGGTTCTTTTGTATCCTTGTCAAAGAGAAATAGCCAATGCTTAAACCCATCCATTTTATTATGTTTTTAAAAACTTGGTCAAATAGGTGAAAACTTTTGTGTAATCTGAGACTTAATCGGGAATTGGGGTCTGCTCTATCCCTTCACTTCTTTCTCAGTTTCATGTTACTAAAATAACAAAGAATTAGTTGTGGTGCTGTTAATGATATTTAGTCCTTCCATCCGGCCTGCAGTCCTCAAACTGTCTATTTGCAGCAACACAGAAAAAATCGTGTGCCATTACGATTTGGTCTTATCCTACTCCCTTTATTATTTTGTTTACATTACTTCCCCACACAGCCTCTCCTTTAGTCTTACCCCTGCCATGACCCTAAAATGTTTTTCTCAAAGCCCCTTCTCCTCCTTTACCTCTTAAATGCCTACTCAGATGCTACCAGTGATTTAATAATGACTTACACACTCCCTTTTCTGACTTTTTTTTTTTTTGAGATATAATTGACATACAACATTAGTTTCAGGAGTACAACATATGATTTGATGTTTGACTATATTACAGAATAATGACTGCAGTAAGTCTAGTTAACATCCATCCTGATAGTTACAAATTTCTTTTTCCTCTGATGAGAACTTTAAAGATCCATTCTCTCAGCAACTTTTAAATATGCAATGTAGTATCATTAATTACAGTCTCCATACTGTATATTATGCTGTGCATTACATCCACAAGATTCATTTATTTTATAATGGAAGTTTGTACCTTCTTCCCCCTTTTACCCATTTCACCCCCTCCCTCTCCCTACCTCTAGCAACTACCCAGTTTTTTGTTTCTATGAGCCTAAATTTCTTTTCATTTTGTTTTGTTTTATTTCTTAAGATCCCACATATAATTGAGATCATATGGTATTTGTCCTTCTCTGTCTGACTTATTTCACTTACTAAATGTCCTCAAGATCCATCCATGTTGCTGCAACCTTTTCTGACCTCCTACAGCTTTCAAGCAATACAAGTTCAGCATTTACTGCGCGCTTGCTGCTTTGTACTTTCCTCTGATTAGCTAGTGAGTTTCAGCTTTGTCTGTACTTGAATACAGAGTTCATGTCTTACACTTCTTTCCAATCGAGCATATACCTATTATCAGCAATGTGTGTCTATTTGCTAATCCACTGAAAGCACGGATCTACCTGTTTTTTTAAAAGAATGTTATAACTTGTCCCGTATCGTGTTGGTTGTCTCTAGTAAAAATAACATCAAAGGACATAGCTTTCCAAGTTGCTACATCTCTAAAAGCATTATACAGCACTTCTGCATTAAAATAATCAGGTTTATCTCTGACCAAATGAGGATCATCTCCAACAAAACATGTACAGCATTCTTGGATTCAGGCCCTTAGTCAAGAGTCTCTACTTTATTTGCTTCATCATTTACTTTTTATTCATTTATTTATATATTCAATGTGGACTTTATAAACACCTATGTGGAAGGTAATTTTAAAGTCATTTCTTTCTTCCTATTTATCTACCTACTTCAGTCTCTCTCTCTCACCACTCTGGAGAATGTCCATAAACTGGAAATCATGTTGTCTGATATACATAGAGCTGCATGAACACATAGGTGCAAATTACAGAGAGCAACCATAAATGATGACACTAGATCCGTGGTGTGGTTCAAGGAAGCATCTTGACACTCCAGACTTCACACGTTCTAAGTTTATAGCTGTGCTAACTGGGTCCAAGCTGGTGTCTACTACAGAAGATCTCACAATAGCATGTTGACAAAATATGTTCAATTAAGTTGGTTAATGCATTTGGCACTTTTTCCCCCACTCTTGTCTGCTTTTTGATGTCTAGAAAAGAGCCACTTGCTAACCAAGTTACACCATTCGAAAGAAACTCCCCCTGATTTGGAGCTTTGCATGGCCAGGCTTGCCTTGTCTCTTTTAACTCCATTTAAGTCAGGTCTGGTCTCTAACTTCAAGGCTGCAAACTTCAAGGGGTTGACAGGAGAAGGGAAGAAAGGAACAAGCCTGCCATCACATCCTCTTTGCCCTTGAAAGCTACTTGAATGTTTTCTTGGTCCTGGGTTTATTTGCTTTCTCTTTTAATTTTTCCTCCTCTCTCTCTCTCTCTCTCTCTCTCTCTCACCAAATAGTTTGGGAATCATTTGAGGATAGAGTTGCAGTTTTTTAAAAGATTAATCCCACTTGATGCTTGTATGATCATTTAGAATCTAGCCCTCAAGAAAATAAAAAGAGAAATAGCCTGGATTTGAGCCCTGACTCTGACATATATTAGCAACAGAACAATAGCTAAGGCAAATGCTACCATGATATATCATTTATTCCATCAATTCGATTTTCTCTCCTTTAAAAACAATATCAAATAAATAAATAAATTAATAAATTAAATAAAATAAATAAAAACAAGAAACTGAGGTGATTTACAGTGTTATGCATGAAATAGGTTAAAAATAACATGAATAAGGAAAATGTAAGAAAAAATGAACAAAATAAATAATTTACAAAACAGAACTATGATGAGTACCAGTTGGGGTTTTAACTTAGGTGTTAATGTTCTTAGTGGTCAGAGCAAACTACATCTCTTAGATTTCATTTTTCAATTATCGGTACAACTGGAACAAAAAATACACCTAAATTAATAGATAGTGGCTGTATCTCACACCGACAACACCTAAAAATAAATTAAACACAAGTATTTTTGAGCACCTGCTATATTGTTAGATCACTTCTAAAGTTTAAAATTCTATAAAATAATAAGATGATATTTTGTTTACCTGTGTGTCAGAGCCATAATATGCTAAAAGGGCATTCATTGTTTCCAATTGTCTCATCACCAACTGTGACTAGAAAGCAAATCTCAGTATGATTTTTATTTTTCTGTGAAGAATTTGAAAGACTTTTGGGGCCCCTCAGTGGCTCAGCAGGCTATAGCCTCTGCCTTCAGCTCCGGTCATGATCCAAGGGTCCTGGGATCAAGCCCCACATCGGGCTCTCTGCTCAGCAGGGAGCCTGCTTCCCCAACCACCTCCCTCTGCCTGCCTGTCTGCCTACTTGTGATCTCTGTCTGGCAAATAAATAAATAAAATCTTAAAAAAAAAAAAAGAATTTGAAAAACTTTCAGTATTTCTGTAAGTCTAAGAAAAGCTCATACTATGGACACTTTACAGCCAAAAATACCTTCTCCATGTGGTTTTCAGGGCTCTCACTTACTCCTAGTACATATTTTATGTGTTGGAATATGCTATGTATTGCTGATACTTTTTCTTGTTTAAAAATAATAGCATTACTTATTAATACTTTTAATTATTTTTAAACTTTAAATTCACAGAAAATT
Organism: Meles meles; assembly: GCF_922984935.1. Taxonomy (NCBI): domain Eukaryota; kingdom Metazoa; phylum Chordata; class Mammalia; order Carnivora; family Mustelidae; genus Meles; species Meles meles. The sequence continues at coordinate 115,527,216 of NC_060072.1, forward strand.
ATATAATTGTTTAGTACATCTAATAGTTTTAGGATATGATTACAGCATCTCAGGTTTTTTGGGGGTTTTTTGTTTGTTTGTTTTTTACAGCATCTCAGTTTTAACAGGAGATATTATGGGTCATTTTTTATAAGTTTTCAGGTTTCATAAAATTAAAGTTTAACTCTGAGCTACACAAACTCCCTAAGGATCACCAGGTACAAATTTAGTGGCCACTTTAAAGCTAAATAATCACTGCTTTACTGAATTTACAGCTTCCTCTCTCTCCCACCCACCACACACAAAGATGTTTAGTGGGATATTTACATTAGGTGAGACCCTTGACCTCTTTCCCATCCTCCTATATTGTGGCTAAGGAAAAGGTAACCTTGTTAGGCTGACAGGAGGAGTTACTGGTAGAAGTTAGGCTCTACTCAGGTCTTCTGAATCCAAGTCTTGTGCTCCATCCACCTGTGTGTGGAATTTTCAACGTTTATGGGAAAAGAGCAGGTTTTATAGTTTCCTATGTTATAGTCTCCCTAATGCAACAAGAAGATTCTTTTCAGGACTTGCTTAAAAAGGTCTAGAAGATGATCTATTATGTCCTTTGAATTCAAAGAGGGAGCCTGGGTAAAGCAAGGCAGGATGAATACACATACACACATACTTACACTCATACACATACATACACATACTCATAGGTACATGCAAACACATACCTACAAGCAATACATATACATACTCACGCATACACACAGAGACACAGACTCCTACACCAAGACACACACTTACATACACATGCACATACATACATTCACACAAAAGAACATACCCACACAATTCACATACCTACATAAACACACACATACATAGTAATGGCTAGAATAGATAATGCAAGTGTTCAAGGATAAAGAATTAAAAGTTTGAGATTACTGAATTTATTTGCAGTACACCTGATTCATATAAACACTCACTGAGGAGACTTTGCCTCACACATGTCATACTAGTTTTACCATAACTTTCTATTGTTTGTAGTCTAAGCTACACATTATAAACACTTTGTCTTGTTACTTGTCAAACTTTCACATGTGCTGAAATTAGACAGCTGGGCATTGCCCTCTAAGACCCTATAAAGCTTTGAAAAGAAACTTTCACAGTCCATAAAGAAAGAGTAAACTATGTCCCACTACGCTATATAATTTTTCACTTTTGGAAGAGACCTCAGCTTCAGAAAAGTCTGAAAGGGGTGATTGTTAGGCCTAGAAACTGTACCTTAACTGCTGGGAAGTAGAAGATGCCGCATAATCTTCCTTTCAACATGCTTCTGAGAATGTCTTTAATGCTGTTTGGGAATGTCCCTTGGCTCTGCCTTGTTCCTCTCTTGACTAGCCCAAAGATTGTGTGACTCTGTTTAATAAGCATGAAATAGTAACAATCACACCAGATTGTTCATCTGTAATTTGAGATTCCTGGAAGAAAAGTAATGCACAGTAGCTTATGTTTGACTTTAATAGTTGAATTTCTTTCAGAGTGTTGATGATAGAAGAAAATATTTCTCATGCTCCACTGGCTGGCATGTCAGAGTTAGGCTTCAGAGTCAGGCAAGTGTGGGTTCAAACCCCCAGGACTGCTACTTGTTAATGGTCAGAATTTGAGTGAACAATTCAACCACACTTGAGTCATTAACAGTCCTCATTTTGAAATGAGGGTAACACTACATACCCCACAGGATGCACTGCCAAGTGACTGGCTCATAATGGAACCTAACAATATTCATTTTATTTTTTCAATTCATTATTCACAACATCAAAACAACTCTCATCTCAAGGAAAATGACAAGTCTTAAGTAATTATTTTATTGTCTTTCGTTTTTCAACTATCTACGTTAGCAATTACAGGGGGACTTACAAAAGATTAGTAAAATATAATTTTTATTGATACAATACTATATTAATAATTAATAATAGCATCTTGACAAGTTCTTCATTTATGCCAACTAGAAAATCCATTAGGGCACCTGGGTGGCTCAGTGGGTTAAAGCCTCTGCCTTTGGCTCAGGTCATGATCCCAGGGTCCTGGGATAGGGTCCCCTTTCGGGCTCTCTGCTCAGCAGGGAGCCTGCTTCCTCCACTCTCTGCCTGCCTTTCAGCCTGCTTGTGATCTCTGTCTGTCAAATAAATAAATAAAATCTTTAAAAAAAAAGAAAAAATCCATTAGTTATTTATTGAGCAATTTTTTAAAAAGTAACACCTTATCAGTTTTTGAGCATTTTCCAGCTGTTAGTTTAGTATGAATGTGTGAAAACTTTTTACCCTGCCCCAGCACTTACTATAAAGACAATTTTAGCAAAATGTAAAGGCCACATTTTTTTTTTTTTAAAGATTTTTTATTTATTTATTTGACAGAGAGAGAGGTCACAAGTAGGCAGAGAGGCAGGCAGAGAGAGAGGAGGAAGCAGGCTCCCTGCAGAGCAGGAGCCCGATGCGGGACTCGATCCCAGGACCCTGAGATCATGACCTGAGCCGAAGGCAGCGGCTTAATCCACTGAGCCACCCAGGCGCCCCAAGGCCACATTTTTTAATCAATTTCAAGTCATAGTTTTGACTTGTTTTTGAGTTTTGTTACATAAACACTTGCTTTTATGTAAAACATATCTAAAGTTCATCTGAGTGTCTATGACAGTCCATCTAAACTCCAACAGAGACCAAAAAACTAGCAGCTGCCGCCATCTTCAGACAGACAGCTTGGGACTTCGATCCATAACGTAGCAGTGACACCTTCTTCTTCTTCACATCTTCAGTGAAATTAGTGGTTCCAAATGGTAATTAACCATTTCCCCAAAACTTGATTCAAATCTCTAATGGGTAGGCTTAAAAATTATAGTGTCACATGTTCATGAAAACTTTGACAAGGATCCCCTTTCTTTGAAACTAGTATTCACTTATTTGGTAAGTGCTGCTTATGGGTTAGGTTTGATTTACACTAAAAAATCAACTGTAATACTGTAATCTATTATGTATACATATATAATCTATGTAATCTATTATTTATGTGTATATATATGTACATACAAGTAATCTATGTAACTTACTACATAATGTAATTTATATATACAATGTCAAGCATCCAAAGAAACTTTAAATTTGGGGGCATGTAAGTAGACTTTTGTTTTCCATCCTGCAAGTTTAAATACTTACTAATTGATTTTTAAAATTTTTTCAAATAACCATTTTAAAAAGCACTTTTCTTATAGATATGTAGTCCTAGTTAAACTACAGATGTAATATAAAAACACAAATCTACTTAGTATCGGAAAATAAAAGTGATGTAAAACTCTGTTTTATTATTTTTAGGAAGTAAAGGATCCAGTTTAAGATGTTTCCCCCAGATGTTTGCTTCATGGAAAGAAGCCAACGGTGACAAGAAAAACCTGACTTTGTCCAAGATAATCATTATTAAGCAATGTGTCTGGAAATGTGTGCTATAAACCTGAAAAAATTAAAACAATTATAGGCATTTCTGTAACTACTTGCTGCATATTTCCTTTACTGGAAATGGGTTTTTTTTTTTTAACTTGTTTTGCCTTCTACTTCTGTTAGTTAGACATTTTTTTTTCCTTACAGGAAAAAAGGATTTAAAAAGATTTTAAAAATTTGATATAGTGTATTTCTATCTTAATTCCATTTAAATATTTAGAATTAAATTCATTGTACATCCTAAAAGTCAAAACCTAATAATTTTATTCACATTTATTTTGTAGTGTTCACTGATCTCCTCTCTAATTATGCATATTGGACATTTTCCAGACTTACTGGGTTTCTCCAGACTTTAGCCTAAGTGAGTACTTTTCCTCCCACAAGTCTTCCTTCTATGAAACTGAACTCAGTAAGATTTTCCTTTTGGGTCATACACCTCACGAATTATTACTAGGTCTTCAGTATTAATCACATCAGGCCAACAGAGGAAGGTCAATTATGAAGCTGAAGCAGCTTAGAAGGATAAGCCTGCATACTCTGGCCTTATAAAACTATCTCCATCATATACAGTAGCACCTGGATGGAAATCACACCACCAGCAATTCATTGGATACACCATGGATACACAATGAATACACTCAGGAGCCTCCTTTCTGAGATCTTATCATCAATTAGACCTTTTAAATAAGAGTGAAGGCCTACAATACTCCTAGAAGAAATGTCAGAGATGATGTACTTATTTTGCACAAACAGCTGGAAACCAGATCATGTGAACAGAGCTGGCACTCGAGGATCCATCTTTCATTCTTTGTTTTGTTCAAAAGTGGTCCCATTTAAGTCAAAATGTAAGCTCTTGGAAGTGATACGGTCATCTGAAAAACTTGACCAGAGTGTGGAATTCTGAAGACTGTCAGGACTGGAAGTATGCAACAGACAGTTGTTGGTTGCCTACCAAATAGTCATTCCTCCAACTACTCCTTGGTCCAGAACCCCAATTCAACTGGGTATTGAATGGCTGTGTGTACCAGGAAAGATGGGCCTACTCTGAGCCAGGTTATCCCATTCCCCTTGCCAGTGAGTAAGTCAGAAAGGACATAAGTTGCAATTTTGACCCATGAGATGTGAGATTTCTAACACTTCTTCTAAGAACACTTCCCTCACTCCTAAAATGAGACATGAAAATCAATGATCCCTCTTTCCTCCATTGACATCTAGACAGTGTTATATGAGGATGGGACACACTGAGTTGCACCAGCCATCTTGCAATTACGAAAGAGCAAGTCTGAGAACAAATAACAACATGTTGAAGATAGCAGAGAAAAAAATGTGGAAAAAAAAATCTGGTCCTTCAAAAATGAACTATTGGGACTTCATCAAGATCAAAAGCTTTCGCACAGCAAAGGAAACAGTCAACAAAACCAAAAGACAACTGACAGAACTGGAGAAGATATTTGCAAATGACATATCAGATAAAGGGCTAGTATCCAAAATCTATAAAGAACTTATCAAACTCAACACCCAAAGAACAAATAATCTAATCAAGAAATGGGCAGAGGACATGAACAGACATTTATACAAAGAAGATATCCAGATGGACAACAGACATATGAAAAAATGCTCAACATCACCTGGCATCAGGGAAATACAAATCAAAACCACAATGACACCAGTCAGAACGTCTCACACCAGTCAGAATGGCTAAAATTAACAAGTCAGGAAACAATAGATGTTGGCGAGGATGCAGGGAAAGGGGAACCCTCCTACACTGTTGGTGGAAATGCACGCTGGTGCATTCAATCTGGAAAAAAGCATGGAAGTTCTTCAGAAAGTTGAAAATAGAGCTACCCTACGACCCAGAAATCACATTACAGGGTATTTACCCTAAAGATACAAATGTAGTGATCCGAAGGGACACGTGCACCCAAATGTTTATAGCAGCAATGTCCACAATAGTTGAGCTATGGAAGGAACCCAGATGTCCATCAGCAGATGAATGGATAAGGAAGGTGTGGTATATATATACAATGGAATACTATGCAGCCATCAAAAGAAATGAAATCTTGCCATTTGCAATAACATGGATGGAACTAGAGGGTATTATGCTGAGCGATATAAGTCAATCAGAGAAAAACAATTATCATATGATCTCTCTGATATGAGGAATTTGAGAGGCAGAGTGGGGGGGCTGTGGGGGGTAGGGAAGGAAAAAATGAAACAAGATGGGATCAGGAGGGATACAAATCATAAGAGACTCTTAATCTCACAAAACAAAGTGAGGGTTGCTGGGGGGAACGAGAAGAATGGAGAGGATGGTTGGGTTATGGACATTGGGGAGGGTATGGGATATGGTGAGTGCTGTGAAGTGTGAAAGCCTGATGATTCACAGACCTGCACCCCTGGGGCAAATCAGACATTATATGTTAATAAAAATAATTAATTAAAAAAATCTGGCCCTTGATAATTCTGCTGAGCCACTGGATTAACTTCCCATGGGTCTGTTCTTCCTCCAAGCTTCTTATAAGAGATGATAAATTTTCCTTATTGTTAAGTCACTTGACTTAAGTTTTCCATTGCTCACATTTGAAAGCCTTCTTTACAAAGCATTTCAAATGCTATCTTCTTAGAGACGAACTATTGAATCATGTCCCCAATTTTCAGTTATACAAGATGAGAAAGTTCTAGATTTACAGCATGGTAATTACAGTTAATAGTATATTACAGTATGTCTTATATACTTGAAATTTGCTAAGAAGGTAGATCTTAAGTGTTCTCATCACATTAAAAAATAAGGAAAAGAAGGGGCGCCTGGGTGGCTCAGTGGTTTAGGCCACTGCCTTCGGCTCAGGTCATGATCTCAGGGTCCTGGGATCGAGTCCCGCATCGGGCTCTCTGCTCGGCAGGGAGCCTGCTTCCCTCTCACTCTCTCTGCCTACTTGTGATCTCTCTCTGTCAAATAAATAAATAAAATCTTTAAAAAAAAATAAGGAAAAGAAAATGATAATTATCTGAAATGATAGATAAGTTAATTAGCTTGATTGAGGTGATTATTTCACAATGGAGATGTATATCAAAACATCAATTTATACATCATACATATGACAATTTTTGTCAATTATACCTGTGTAAAACTGAGAAAATATGTATGATCCCTGTAACTGTGACATAAAATGAAGCATTTTGGAGTTGCTAAGACAAGAAAGAGGATCAATGATGACAGGACTTAGAAAAAAAAAAAGTTCTGGTCCTCACCTTGGGAATTACAGTGGATTCACAAAACCTCACAGCTTTATGGGACACCCACAATAATAAACATATGTACTGGATATTTCCACACTCTCTCTGTAAAGAATAAGCGTAATTTATGATATGACTGTGGCATTATATCAATGTATAATGCCCAAGCTGAAGTGTTAAGCTATAGGGTTAGCTGGCCAGTATTGGGGAAATTTAGAAAGCACATGAAATTTATATTTTGTTGGTTCCCAATTACTCCTTTAGCACCCCATTACCACATATCAATGGCTAATTCTCATGATTTAATAAGATGCAATCTTCCTTTTTCTCATAAGGGCATAAGGCATTATATCAATCTATTAAGTTTCATTAAAAGTATTTATCAATCTATTGAGTTCTATTAAAAAAAAAAAAAAAAAGCCTGACCACAAAAAGGAACAGTGCACAAACATTGCCGTCTTAAGGACAAAAAGTTAAGAAGATATTTGGGGCCTGGGATTTTCTTAGCATCCTTCACTTTGTTCACCTCACCAGATAGCTCTCTGCTCAGTCAGCAGTGCCGCTGACCCTGGAGAATGTGTGTACTCTGACCCTGCCTGACCTTGGCCCAAAGAAAGGAATATTTGGACATTCACACAATTCAGAAGGAAACTTCTGTATATATTCTATACCGGGCCTTCTATTTTTTAATAAGATAAAGTAGAAACACAATGTGTAATGATTTTAAAATTCCATTATGTGACTAATCAAATTGGGTCTATCTACTTTAAATCATCAGCTCAGCCATGCCATAGCTTGTCTTCAAGAGTTTAACAAATACTCCTAAGAAAAACAATAGTTATAAGATAGCTTTTATTTTTGATAATATGAAATATTTTAACTATTGGGGAAGTAAACACATTTTTCACTGGATTACCTAAGTAACTGCCTCACATGTCTGCCTCTCCCTATTCTGCCACTTTAGACATAGTCAGAGAAGAAGATAAGTATGCCATTTTAGCAGAATAATGTTATTGTGATAAAGAATATAAATATTGAACAGTCAAAAAAATTTTTTAAAGATACATTTATTTATTTTAGAGAGAGAGAAAGAGCACGAGCAGGGGGGCAAAAAGAGAGAGAATCCCAAGCAGACTCTGCTGAGTGTAGAGCCCATCAAGGGGCTCAGTCTCACAAGCCTGAGACCATGATGTAAGCCGAAACCAAGAGCGGCACTTTTACCAACTGTGCCACCAAGGTGCCCCAAATGATCAAAATTTTTTAAGAATTCTAGACTGTGGAAGTATGTTCACAATACTAGCAAAATGGAACTTTTCTGGATGGTCCTGCATGGCTAAAGAATATCTTGTAGAGTTCTAGCCTGGAGGTCACAGGATGATATGATACACTTCTGGAATGTAACATGAGCTAAAATATTGGTTTCTATTTAGAGTCCTATGGCCCTAAACAGAGCTGGTGGACTAGTGTGAAAAGGTTCTCATCAACCTCCAGATGTCTCAGGGAGGCTTGAGGTTGTCCAGTAAAAAAGAGGTGGGAAATGATTCTTCTTTTTTTTTTTTTTAGAAGATTTTCTAAACCTAAACTCAACCCAAATGCTGAATGCTAAAAATTCAAAAGTTACTCAGCAACAAAACAACGGAATTAAGAACAGTGAGAAGGCCCTTGCTGAGAGGAAACACTTCTATTTCCGGTGTTGTCACTGATTTCCTGAGGACCCTACAGGAAGTCACATTAATTCTCTGGGCTTGAGTTTCCTCAACTCTAAAATGAACAGGATGCTCTCTTGCCTGCTTCCCCCGTCTATCACACTGCAATTGTCCTCAACAATCCTGGAAAATGTAAAGAATTTTTGTGTAACTCTGTAAAACCATTTCACAATACCTTAAGGTCAAATCCAAAATCATTGAGAGCAACGTAAGAAATTTTTCAAGAAAAATCTTAAATCCATCCGATCTTTAATATCCACCCTCTTATTATGATCCCCACCCTCACTTTTGAACCTGATTGTCTTCTGCTCTCTCTACCTCATTGGAGACAGCACCAAAATTCATCTATCAGCTCATGCCAGCAATAAGTAGGAATCCTTGACACCTCTCCTTTCCTCATTTCCCATCTCTAAACTATCCCCAGTTCTCCCAAATAGCTCTAACTCATTGCCTGGGCTTGAATGTCTACTTCAGCACCCCTGAGGCTCTAATCACCTCTGACTTTTCCCCCAAACTAGTTACCATACTGAAGCAGAAAAGATTTTTTTCTTTTTTTTAAAGATTTTATTTATTTATTTGACAGAGAGAGATCACAAGTAAGCAGAGAGGTGTGGGGGGAGCAGGCTCCCCACTGAGCAGAGAGCCTGACGTGGGGCTCAATCCCAGGACCCTGAGATCATGACCTGAGCTGAAGGCAGAGGCTTAACCCTCTGAGCCACCCAGGCGCCCCTGGCAGAAAAGATTCTTCATAAATGTCAGTTCTAGTCATGTCTCGAGCACATGTGTGCACACCCACACATACATACACACACACACACACACACACACACACACACCCTCCTAAAACCCTTCAGTGATTATCTTCACTCTCAGTGCAAAGATAACAAAGGGTGCCTCCCTCTTTTTACTAGTCAATACCTCCTCCCTGACAGCTCAAGGCAGAGCCCTCTTCCTCAAAGAAGCCTTTTCTGGTTTTCCTGACCAGCCAGATCCCTTTATCATGATCCTCAAAGACTGTTCCTCTAGTTTGTACACTTGTCACTTTTGTAACTACCTGTATTTTTGTTTCTCATTTGTGAGATCATATCCATTCTGTTCAGTTGTAGCCTTAGCAGCTAGTACAATGCTTGATATGTATCAGGTCTTCAATAAATACTAATGAAATGCATGTTGGATGTCACCTTACACAGGTGCACTTGCTAAAGCCTAAATGTTCTCAGAGTGATTCCTGGATCATTGTTCAGGGTCAATCAAAAAATATTTACTGAATATTTATACAATGTTTAGCAATATTCTAAGCAATAGGGATGTAGTAGTGATCACCATAACATCTATCCTCTGCCTCATGGTATCTACATTCTAGGGTCCATTATAAATTGACCATTGGATTTTATGGTACAGTTCACCAGTCAAGTTACCTGGACTACAAGAATCCTGCCACTAACCAGCTGTATAATCTAGGACAAACTGCTTCAGTTTCCTCATCTATTACATGAAAAATTAACATAAGGTGTTCTCTAAGTTCTCTTCTGTCAATTAATGTGTTTTTATTGTTTTCTAAATGATAAGGGTCTATAGGTGTTCCTGATAAAAAGTTATGACTTATCAAAAGCAGTTATCCCCTCATTTATGACTCAAGCTCTCATTGAATCACAAATGGGGTCCATATCTAATGAGGTACTTCTCCAGAGCCTTTAGTGGCTATTTTGTGTCCTGGAACAAATAATCTTAAAAAAAACAAAGAAACAACAACAACAAAAACAACTACCCTAAAAACTTCTAAGGAAGAGAAGCCTGCTAATTTACCCTACTACATAAAGTGAAAAATAAAATTAAATATTTACTGTTTCCTTCTGCCAAATTATAAAATTATATGTTGTTTGGTGAGGGAAGACTTAGTCCTGTGAAGTATTCCAATAAGAATTTAGAAAAGATGTAAAGAATGGAAAGAAAATAATACCACCTAAAACTAGCTTGTGATACTCACTAATCAGAAAATGATTTTTAAATTTGTTTTCCTCTATGCCATTTTTTCTACCTTGAGGTATAATAGACAAAACTGTAATATATTTAAAGTGTACAGTGTAATGACTTGATATATGCATTGTGAAATGACTATCTCAATCAATTAACACATCCATCCTCACAGGCTTTTTTTTTATATATATATAAACACATTTAAGAACTACTTAAGATTAGCAAATTTCAAGGATATAATACAGCTCCTAGCCCCTTGTAACCACTATTGTACTATTTGTGTCTATAAGTTCAACTCTTTTTTTTCTTTTAGATTTCTTAGACTTCTAAGATTTCTCTTAGATTTCTTTTAGATTTCATATATAAATATCATAGAGTATTTGTCTTTCTGTTTTTGGCTTAATTCACTTAGCATAATGCCCTCCAGATTTACCTATGTTGCCACAAATTGCAGGATTTTCCACTCTTATGGGGCTGAATATTATTTCATTATAGTTGCATAGAAAAATAATCACATTTTCTTTATCTGTTCATCTGTCCATGATCAGTTAGGTTGTTTCCATATTTTGGCTATTGTCAATAATACTGCAATGAACATGGAAGTGTAGATATCACTTCAGATAGTGATTTCCTTTCCTTCAGATTTATACCCAGAAGTGGGATTGCTGGATTCTATGACAACTGTGATGTAGTAAAAGACATTAGGGTTTGAAGCCAATGACCAAGAAAGAACTCTTAAGATGTCTTTGGTGCAAAAGGTGGTTTTATTAAAGCATGGGGACAGGACCTGTGGGCAGAAAGAGCTGCACTAGGGTCATGAGGAGTGGTCCATTATATACTTTCAAGTTGGGAGAGGGTTAGAGATAGGTAAATCTCTAAGGAATTTTGGAAGCAAAGTTTTCAGGATCTTGAGAAGGCTAGCTATTGTTGAGAAAGTGTCATTTTTTTAACTGTCTAAGAAAACCTGAGTTATAAGACCCTTCAGATATCTATATATATAGATATAGATATAGATATATATAGATATATATATGAGCAAACCAGAAGCCGACAGGACAGATGGGTAGAACCTTGGAAAGTAAAACAACAACACGATCCCATGGATGTCCATATATAGGTTCTTAAAATTTTTAAGTTTTTATACATTAAAAATGGAAAGAGAAAAGTCACATATGTCATTTGAAGCCAAGAGTTATTCAGCATTTTGTATATTTTCTTTAAGTTCTGTGTAGATATTTTATAGAGTTTTCCTGGTCAAGCAATTAAAAGATCTTACTAGCCATTGAGTAGCAACATCGTACACTAAAATGATGTTGCTTTATACTAAAATAGAATGTAGGTGTCAAAAATAATACCACAAATTTCTTGTAGTGAAAGGTCACAAATTGTCAAGTTCCCCTTCGTCATTGTTGGAGAGTTACAGCTGGGGATGGGAGTAAAATAGAAAAAGAATATGTTTTATTTACATAAAAACAAACTTGAAAATAAATAATAAAGTAAGCCATGAGCATAACTGACCCAACCTAACGATTTCCACTTTCTGAACAAGTCTGAGGGCATGCCATTCACAAACAAATACAAAACCCACCTTTAAATAAACTGAAGAGCAATTAAAGACAAATCTCTTCCTCTGAAATGTCATTACATGAATGAATTACTGACAATTAATAAAAATATTCAGTTAACCAGAATAACACATTAGCCAACCATGCTGATTAAGTTAGTTTTTATCCAATGTAACTTCAATTGCTTTAAAGATAAACTATAAGCTTCCAGATCTAAGGAACCAGGACACCTTGGAGGTATGACTGATTCTAGGATGGGGATAGGAATATACGAGATGAACCTATAGCATCTTGTAGTACTTCCCACAATGATGAGCACTTTAATAGCACAGTACAGAAAATGGGGGAGAGTAATTTTAAAGTGGAGAAATTCGACAAATGCTACTTCAGTCAGGTGGTCAAGGTCAACCTCAACATCTGATATTATGTACTCTGGATATGATACTATGAAAACAGCACTTTGCCTCTGTGATCTTCCTTCTCAAAATCTATAATACCAGTCTAATCATAAGGAAAAAATTATATAAATTCCAAGAGACAAGCACATTACAATATATCTGCGTGGTGTTCCTCAAAAGTGTCAAGATCTTTAAAAAAAAAAGGAAAGTCTAAGAAACTGTCACAGCTAGGAGGAACCTTGACTAAATAAATGCAATGCAGTATTCCTCGATATGATTCTAAGACAGAAAAAAAGGTATCAGATAGAAACTAGGAAATTTTGAAGAGTTTTTAGTTAATAATAATATATCACTATTGGTTCATTAACTGTGAACAAGTATACCATATTAATGTAAGGTGTTAAAAATAAGGAAAACTAAGTATAGGGAGATATACAGTATAGTGAATTCCCTATATTATCAGTGTGATTTTTCTATAAATCTAAAACTATTCCATTAATAAAAAATAAAATAAACTATGAGATTGGTAATAAGTCTTTCAGTTAACAAAAATGTACTACTTAGTCTACTTCTTCTAGCTCCTAACAAAATAAGCGCCTTCCGACATCAGAGCCTCTCAACTCTGGTAGTGAATGTAAGTCACTAATGTATTTAAATAATAATATATGAGAATCTCTGCTAATGGACATCAATAGTTTTTTAAAATAAAAGTCTAGTTTTGCCAACAGAAAAATCTCATACTACAAAATTATAAAATTGCACCTTTTGCCATCAGCATGAAATGTCTCTTTTTCATGGTAGAAAGCAAAGATGCTCCCTTTTTCTTTCTACCTTAAGAGACCTGGGAGATTCATCAATAATTCTGGCAATATAAAGATAAGTAAAATAGTGACTATAACCAACTGAGCAAATTTTAGAAACTTAAAGCAGCAAATTACAGACTCTCCCTTGTCTTATTTCCTTGGAAAATCATTTCTTGGGCTATTGAAAATTTCTGTGGCTTAAAAAGAAAGATGAGTTTGAAATAAAGAAAGAAAATGTGAAATTTTCTACTTAAAATTTAAATTCAAGACATCTAAATTTCAAATGAGCACAGACAGAATCCCTGCTAGCTGTAGGAAAAGTGCTATCAAGACCATGTTTCTTGGTCACAACTTCCCAAGAGCATCCTGGACAGTAAATCACAAGATGAGCCCCGAGCTCCCAGCATAAGAACACAGAGTGTGCCGGTCTCCAGCTCCCAGCTTGGCCTGCCTAAGGAAACAATGGCTTCCCAAATTCTTGGAGAGCCTTGTCCTGGCTCAGAGTCTGTCTCCATCCATTTTCAGGATGCTGTTTTAAGAATAGGAGCCCATCTTAGCCATTCAACTATAAATGTGTCAGTTACCTGCTAACTCATTTAACTCTCCTATGTTCTGAAATTGGGAGAACCCAAAATACCAGAACACAAATATGAAGAAAGGAATTCATCCTATCTTCCTCCCCCACTTGCACTTTCTCACTGACCATGTGATCTGAAGAGGTCAAAGAGTGTGAAAAGTCTGGATGGGGGGGTGGCAGGATCTGTCTCAACAACATGCATTTGCTGAGTGTTTTTTGGTTTTGGTTTTGGTTTTTTTGTTTTGTTTCTTGTTTTTAAGGAGGCCTCCACCAGAGCACTGGTTGCTTAAGACAGAGAGAGAAACCCTGAAATGATCCATTGGCCTTTCCTATGTGCTTCTCTCATCCAATTAAAAACTCTGGTTTGTGCCCTAAGAGACTTTTAATCTCACAAAACAAACTGAGGGTTGCCGGAGAGGGTGTGGGGTGGCGGGGCGGGGGGGGCGGTTAGGTAGAAGGTAGTTTGGTTATAGACATTGGGGAAGGTATGTGCTATGGTGAGTGCTATGAAGTGTGTAAACCTGGTGATTCACAGACCTATACCCTTGGGGCTAATAATACATTATATGTTAATAAAAAAAATTTTTAAATAAAAAACCCCCTCCAGTTTGTGTACTGTGGTTAAATGGAAATTGCAGTCATTTTGAAGTCAGAAAACAAATGGGCCAAGTGCCAGTACCAGCATGACAAGCTGAAAGTCATTTTGTTTGAACTTCGTGCCTCAGTTTCTTCTTCTGCAAAATAAACTAAGAATACTTAATATACATAAAGATAGGATCCTAAAGATCAAATGGATAACCTATGACCTCACTTTATACAGCATAAGTAAACAAAGGGCATCCACTATTAACAATATTGACTATTTAAAGGTCTAGCAATAACTGACACCCTCACTCAGCTCATATGCATTCCAAACAAACAAAAAAAAAAGCTTACTTTCCACCTTCCTCCTGTGTGGGAATATTTCTTTGCCATTATCCCCACCTCCTACATTCTTTTGATAACCCCCATCCCCTCTCTTCTTCAACACTCTGCTTGATACCTGTCCCCCTCAGGAAGGAAGCTTTTCACCACCCGGATCCACCACCACCCTTGCATGTATAATCAAAGCTTCCATGGCCCACTAGTCCAAGAATCACAAATTCATTTTAGAGCTGAGAGAAACTGTGGAAACCACATAGTCCAATGTCTTAATTTTAAAAATGAGGAATCAGAGGCTCCAAACATTGAGTTGGTGGCAGAATGGAAACTACAGCCCAGATCTCCGTAGAATATTTACCAACCTTTGGATCCAAATTGACAGCATGAATCATGCCAATGTCAGTGTTATTTACAAAAATACATAAACAGAGTCCTTAAATAAGAAACATGGATCCTCTAAAGTTTCATTGTCTAAGCAGTAAAGTCTTTTTTTAACAACAGGAGTATAATTGATTCAAGTAAAACAGGTGAGTGAAGTAGAAGCTTGGAAATGTTTCTTGACATTTAGTACTTATTATGTACATAGAAGGGACTCAATACAGTTTGGCAAGTTGGTATGTGCACATATGAATGATACAGGGCTCACAATGGAAGAGTTCATCAAAACTTTCATCAAAAGTATTCTACCAAAGAATGTGAAAGCTTGCTTCAGCATAGAAATGCATTCCTTCTCTAGAAATTTAGACCTTTTGAAATTAACTTTGCAGACTCCATGTGCTGTTTAGAGACATTATTCCATCAGTATAGAGGTAGAAAGCAAAAAAGGTACCAAGGATTATATATTAAACCAGTGGAGTTCCAATCCAAATTCCAGCTGGATTGTGAAAAACAAGAGCAATGTAGGTAGAATTACTCTACCAGACATTAAGACATAGTATATGCCACAATGATTGAGAGATTAGGTTTCTGGTCTGGTTATTTAAAAAACTGAGCAATGGAACAAAATGGAGAGTGCTTTTTTTTTTTTTTTTTTTTTTTTTTTTTTTTCAGATTTTATTTATTTATTTGGGGGAGAGAGAGACAGAGCAAGAGCATGAGCAGGAGGAGAGGGAAAGGGAGGGCGGAAGTAGAATCTCCACTGAACAGGGACCCCAGTGTGGTGAGGTTTAATCCCAGGGCCCTGAGATCATGACCTGAGCCAAAGGCAGACACTTAACAGACTAATCTACCCAGTCACCCCACAAAATAGAGAGTTTAAAAACAGATCCATAATTGTAACACAATTGAGCTGGAATAGAAGTTATATCACACAAAAATTGAGAAAACGTGAGTTATGTAATTAATGGTGTTGGGGAAATTAGCTCATCAAAATGAATATTCATTTATATATCCATCTCATTCTATCCACAAGAATATGTTAAGATGGACTTAAAACTTTAGTATAAAACAAACTATTAGGGGGGAAAAGTAGGAGAATAGCTTTATAACCCAGGGATCAGGAAAGATTTTTTGAGGAAAATTTTGAGGATGTCCAGAAAAGCACTACCTATAAAGAGGAAAACAGGAAGGTCTGATTCCATCAAAATTAAAGATTTCTGCTCCACAAAATACACTACAACATTAAAAGACTGGTGATAAATGGGGAGAAGATATTTCCAATATATATAACCAAGAAAGTTTTAATACCCAGAGTATTTAAGAAACTCCTATGAGTCAGTAAAAACAAGAGGCAACCTAACAAAAAAAAAAAAAAATCGATAAAGGAAATATATGTTCAAATTGCTGACATACAAGTGGGATGGCTAATAGGAAGAGATGTTTGTCTGCATTGGTTGGTAACCAGAGAATTCCAACATAAAGGCATCAGTTTAGAGCTATACTGACAAAAAATAATCAGACACTAGCCCATGTCAGCAAGCATGAGGAGAAATAGGAAATTTCACATGTGCCACTGACTTTGCAAATACGTATTACAGCCTTTTTGGTGCATCATCTAGCAATATGTAGTAAAATTGTGCTAGTAGATGCCTAGTAGCACAAGATTTCTGGATATGTGCCTCCAGAGAACTCAATAAACACAGAGACATCCATAAAGATTGAATGAAAACAAAATAAGGGGGAAATATATTTAAAGTGCATTTTATGTATACATATTAATTAGGAGTCAAAAAAATGATTAATTACCAAAGACAGAGCTGAAAAACGATGTTGAGGAAAGTTCAACCTGGCACTTATATTTAGGTCAAGTTCAGAGCATATGGAAAATATATATTTTTCACAGATACTCATATGTAGAAGGAGAAGGCCCACTAAGCATATGAGAATGAATACCTTATGGAAGCCAGACAATTGGTAATGCAGTTAGGAGACAAAGTGGGGGGGGGGGGGGGGCAAAATTCCAGTCTGAGGCTGGAATAATTACTTTAATGGACACAAACCAGGGAACAGCATGGAGAAGCATTGGTCATATTATTAACAATTTTTTGCACAAAGTGGCCAAAGCTATTAGAAATAATAAAAAGAAGAGCTTAAAATGGGGTGGGGTGGAGAAAGGAAATTATCGGTCTTTAATTTATGGACAGTTAATGTAAAGAAAGGGGTTAACCTAAAAATTCACTGAAGTCAGAAATTTCTTTGGATGAGTGGCAAACCCCCTTGTTAGCCCTTCATAGTCAAGGGGTAATTGAGTGTTAATTCTGCTGACCTTATTTGCAGCAACGCCTCTGTTCCTGGAGCACCCCTGGCTGTCAGGCAGCATGCTTTACATAGCTGTCGACTTAATGTTTTTCTTTTGACTGAATTTTTTTACCCGAGGCATTTCAATCCTGTGACTTCAGCAATCAATTTAGGCCCAAAGCAGGGCAGGCCTCTGTCCCCTCCAAGCAGGTATTTGCATGTGAGCTAACAGCTTAAGCACCAGGGAAATGAGCTAAATCCAAACAGATGTAAGAAGTAGGACTACATGCTAAAATCACTACACAGTCAGCTCATTTGCCTGCCATGCAATTACACTTTGTGTGTGAAAGTGGGAGTGTGTGTGTGTGTGTGTGTATGTGTGTGTGTGTGGTGGGAATATGATTGGTTCAATTTTTATACTCTTTTTAAAGCTAATAAGCTATTTTTAATAGTGTTTGTTTTAATGATCCTAAGCCAATGTGTTAGAATTATGAAATTCTAATAGCTAGATATGTCATGAAAGGAAAAGTAGTTTGAAATATAAGTAAAATTATACTAAGAAAATCAGAATTTTTTTTTAGTCTTTAGACAATTCAATTTCTTCAAAATAGAACCCACAAAAGGTATGTGATAGGCATGCACTGACAAGATATGAAAGGTAACTTACACAGAGAATTTGTCATTATATATTTAAAATTCCTAACCTCTAAAATGACATAGAAGCCATTTTCCACTCATTGCAAGGAATTCTGGATACAGTAAGACATTTGTTGGGATTATGCAAGCAAATCAGTATCATCATTTATTACGCCCAGATCTTTTAACCAAGGGAGAAATGGTCATATTTGTTGCCATTATTTATAAAAGAAGCAGCCAGAATCTCAGCTAGAAGTTTCTTATATCCTCCTAGCTATGTTACAGATTAAAAATCTGGTCAAAATAATCAAGCTTAATGTGACTGGCATATAAGGAATCTCAGATCCAGGTGTTTTTGGTGTGTGTTTAGAAAGAACAGCTCATCTCTCTGCTGTATTGGAGAAGAGAAGACAATGTAATGCATTCTCAGCTAGCCCTCATGAATGGCAATCAATATTCTTTACTCCACCTAAAACACTGAAGGAATTAAGTCCCTACTAAAAATCACAATAAAATAATTTTACTCACTCCATTGGCCGGCAGGTCACTATTGAGAAAAGAAGTAATTCCTTAGTAAAAAGCAACACACACATTTATGTAAGGCAAGAGAAGCCCAGAAGCATATCAAAAACCTAAATTCAGTAAAGAATAAATTTGTCTGAAAACTGGACATAACATGTTTCAGTCCACTATGTGGACAACTATTGTGATTAGTTACTGAAGATACAGAGAAATAAAGACAGGCAGTCTCTAAGCCACAAAACATAGGGTTTCTATGTTATAAAACAATGGGCATTCTTAGCAACAGCATTTGCCCCAATTTATATGAGGATTAATAGGAAAAACTTTGTATAGGAGCAAACGTGTTCATGAATAAAAGATTGCCTTTAAAAATGAGCAATGCCTCTAGCCCATAGAGCTCACAGCAGCTATCAGCAGACATGACTAATGACCACGGGGTTCCTGTATCTTACGCACAGAGCTTCCCTCTCTGTGAACCACCTGGACCACCAGCCGTAGGAAGGCAAGTCCGCCATAGGTTTCTCCTTCCCATTTTAGTAGTGTGTCCATAATAGCAACGCAGAATTCCCAACTGAAGATAAGATCATTTTGCATTTGAGGTTTTAACAAAGTTACTATGAAGTAGACAGAGAGGGAGAGGGAGAATGAGATAGTTCTAAGGCAGCATTTCTCAAACTCACGTGCATATGACTCAGCTAGGGATTTGTTGAAACCCTAATTCTAGATTGGCAGCTCTGAGGGGGGACTGGAGACTGTCTAACCAGCTCCCAGCACTGATGGCCTGACACTCTGAGTAACCAAGTTTAAAGAAATAATGAAAAAAAAGCAAAAGGGGATGATAAATGCCAAAGTCCTCTAATGTGATAAAATGATAAGGGAAGACATTGTAAAGTAAATTCCTCCACACCTCCTGGCCTCAGGAGCAATGTGTTCCCTGGAGGTACTTAAAATCCATCTTGGGCAGTCTTGAACTCTTCCTTTCCCCCAGTCCTGCTCCTTTCTCCATGTACCTAGGTCTGCAAGTGGTGTCATCAGCCTCCCAAAGCCTTGAAACAGAAAACTCACAATTATTCTCCACTTCTCTCAACCTTGCTTGATTTTCTTTCCTTTTCAAACAGCTTCCCATGCCTCCATGTTGCTACAAGCATTATAATTCTAAATCTCAGAAGTAATCTCTATCGTTTCCCTGTTAAAATCCCTACCACCTGACACAGCTTTCCACTTCCTAAAGGATAAAGAATGAAGCTTATAGCAAGGTTTCCAAGACCTTTCACAATTGGATCCCAGCATTTCCTTCTGGCCTAAATTACTGTCTTTGCCCCATTCTACTTTGCTCTGTTTCAGGGTCTGCCCTCACTTGGATTCAGGCCCCGTTCACAATCCCATAAATTCAGCCAGACCCTCCCTTGGCCTGGAACAACCTCATTCCAGCAGTCAACCTTCAGTACTCTTGGCCTGGAAACCACCTTATTCCACAAGATGCAGCTCAAAAAGTATTTCCTCCTCTACAGAGTCTCGCAGCTGTAATACTTCCTGGCACACAGTAGGCAAACAAGCAATATTACTGAATAGTGCCAGAAAGTTGCAGTCTGGTTAAAGTAGCTTTCTTTGAGTTGCTTCAGTCACACGATTAGGATGCTAGCTCAGGTTTGGAAATGGGGAGTTTAAAAAAAAAAAAAAAGGTGGAAATTCTCCTATTCTACCAATTCTCACTCTAGCCCTCAAAATTTAAAATGTCCTATAAACTAGGGCTTACAAAGCATTTTCTTGATCATCAAGAACAATGTCTGGAGCAAAGAAATTCTTTAAGGCATCCATATAAGCCCCTAGACTCAGAGGATCTGAAGTGATATGGAGTAAGAGAGCATTTTTGCATCTTCTCAACATCAAAGTTGTCATTCTTTTATTGACCACTTTACTCCAAAATAGACCTCAGAGCAATTCAGACGCTTGGACAAAGTTTCTAAAACCTTGCTTACCTGGCCCCAGCAATGTGGTACATTAGCATGAAATGAATAAGAAATAAGAGGCACCATTGATGTTGGACTATCACCCTTAGTCTTTCAGATGCTAATAAAGATTCATTAAAGCTAGTGCTATCAGGTATTTCTGGGGCAACCACAGAAGGAAAATAATATCCAAAGAAAAGAAATTCATAACCATAACTTTGAGTCCTTAACACGGTCTTAAGAGAAAGACAAAAGAAATCATATTTTCCCATGAGTTGTAACCATGTTAAAAAAAATAAACAAGTATTTTTGATGTGTTGAACAAAACAGTAAGAAATTTTCAGTCCACTATTATATTTCCTGTCTCTCATGCTGGAAACAGTAAAAATGTCCATACATTTATTTATTCAGTCAATAAGTACTTATTGAGTACTGTGGTGGTGTTAAAACATGTCCACAGGGGAGCCTGGGTGGCTCAGTGGGTTAAAGCCTCTGCCTTCAGCTCAGGTCATGATCTCAGGGTCCTGGGATCGAGCCCCGCTTCGGGCTCTCTGCTCCGTGGGGAGCCTGCTTCCTCCTCTCTCTCTGCCTGCCTCACTGCCTACTTGTGATCTCTGTCTGTCAAATAAATAAATAAAATCTTTTAAAAAAATCTTTAGAAAAAATAAAATAAAACATGTCCACAAATTCATTGACACTTCCTCCTCTCAAGGAAGCAAATCCCCTCCCCTCGCATATCTTCTGGTATGCGATACTATTAACCAACAGAGGCAGTGGAAGTGATGCTGCTTGACTCCCAGGATATGTTAGAAAAAGGGCAGACATTTAGACTGTTAGAAAAAGTTCTGCAACATTCTCCTGTGTTATACACCTCTAAAGCTTGAGTCACCTTGGAATTTCAAGGTCCCCTGAAACAGACATGCTGGAGAGATCATGTGGAAAAATCAAATGGAGATAGAAAGATGAACCTAAAATCATTGGCTGTTCCAGTTTTCGTCTTCCCAGTCCAGACAATAGATGTGTGAGTGAAGAGGACTTTGAGATAAATGTAGCCCAGTCACCACCTGACTGCAATCACATGAGAGACTCCAAGCAAGAACCACCCAGCTGAGTAAAATCAACCTCAGGACCATGAGCAGTAGTAGTAATAATAATAATAATTGTTATTATTTTATATCATTAAGTTTGGGTTATTTGTTACTCAGCAATAGGTAACTGGAATAAGCACCTAACGTACGTCAGGCACTATGTCAGATACTGCGGTATCTTCCCCCTACAGAGTTTAAAACTTGCTGACCTGGTGCTTTACGTGAGTGTAAGAAACAACCCTGGCCTCTCTAAATTTGTAATCCGCATAGCAACACAGGAAATAGTCATATAAACAGATAAGAATATAACCAATATAAGAATCCAATGTAAGAAATTATAGATAGGGACACCTGGGTGTCTCAGATGGTTAGGCAGCTGCCTTCGGCTCGGGTCATGATCCCAGCATCCTGGGATCCAGTCCCACATGGGGCTCCTTGCTCAGCAGGGAGCCTGCTTCTCCCTCTGTCTCTGCCTGCCAGTGCTCCCTCACTCTCTCTCTCTCTCTCTCTCTGACAAATAAATAAAAAAAAAAAAAACTAAAAAAAAAAAGAAAGAAATTATAGATAAGTGCTATAGCTTTGAACAGCAAGCAGAATTGACTAAAAAAAAAAAAAAGGGAACCCTTGGGAACTGCCCAATTAGAGAGAGTCAACAGGGAATTAGGAGCTGGGCTGAAAATCTGGGTTTTGTGTACGTAAAGGTGTTGGGGGAGGGGAGAGGCATTTTTCCTGAGTGTGGTGTGTTAGCATATGCTAGCTTGGGAGAGAGTTTGCTCACAGTAAGTGTGTGAGGGAGAATAGGAAGATCACCAGGAGGCAGATGACAGAGGGTCTTGAAAGTCATAGTAAGGGTTTAGTAGGATTAGATTCACTTTCTAGGCAAATGGATAGTACTGAAGGTTTACAGGATATAGATATGCTGTGATGAAAAATGCAATTAGGAAGGAACATGGATTGATGTATTAGGATTTGCACAAGAAACAAAGAGACCAGGAAACTCCTGAAATAATTTTCAAGCGTGGTAAGAAGGGTCTTTTACTCTACATAACCCCTCCTCCCATGGCAAGCCCCACAGCAACTCTTCCAAATGTCATTTTTTTGCCCCTCTCATCTGTTTCAGTTGTTTCATGGCCTATGGACTCATGGTGTTCTCTTCTAACCTATGTTCCCTGTGTTGGGATCCAGTTACCTGAGCACTGCCCGCAGCTAGCAACTGAATGGGTGGGCTGTTCCATCACCACGCCCACTGACAGCTGCTTCCTGGTAATCCAAGGAGTTCTTAGTGCCTGTTGTTTGTTTGGACCGTTTGATCCTCTGTGTTCTACACAATATCATTAATTCACTGATGCCTGACAAGTTTTACCCTAAAGTGAGTGATACATGTAAAGACATGCTCAAGTGTTCCCTGAAGTAGAAGCATTCCTGGTTTCTGGAAGAGATGATATGTAATAACAATCTTATGGTGCTTTCATCTTCAAAGTCTTATGCAAACATTATCTAATTAACCCTCATTATACCTGGAAGGCAGGGAAGCATCATTAAGCCTGGATTTCAGGAGAAGACATTGGAAGCTACAAGTTTAATACCAAATTCTGTACCAGATAGGCTCAACTTCGGTGGCAAAACTAGTGGGGAAGAGCCCCTAATTCTTACTCCCATGCTGAGACCAAGGATGAAACTCAACTCTGAGGTGTCTGATTTATTACCAGGGTCATGGGCAATATTGTCTTGTAAAGTTTATCAGAGCACAGGGAGGCAGATTGTATTCACACAGGGAGGTGGGATTCTAGGGTGCAAGCTCTAGATTTTTACTGGCTAGTCATCTGACCTCTCTGCACTTTGAATACTTATCTATCAAAGAAGCCCTATTAGTCTGTGATTGCCACCACATAAGAGCACTAAAACAATTCATGAGAAGCTCAGAAAATGAGCCCTAATGAGGTTCCATGTTACAGATCATTTTAGTAGCTGGGAAGAAATAGATGACTCCTCATATTCCCTTTTTACAAAATTTCTACCACATTCTACCACATCCCCACCTACAGCAATGTCCCTCCTTACCTCTCTGAGCAATGACCTCAAGATCTCTCTCCCTCTCCCCCAACAAATTTGCCTCACAATCACTGAAATGTAAAGCAAGTTAAGATTGAATGTACACTGCCCAAGGGGGGAGGTTGCATTTTAAGAGGGGGTAAAAGTCCTTTTCTGCCAAATTGAACTCCTGACCATGGTATTCTGGCCACAGGAAACTATTTGTAGACAAGGTATCTAGGGTGGTGGGACTCTGAGAGCTTACCTCCTCCAGCTGATAACAATCACAGTAGCAGCCAACATTCTTCCCAGTGATTACCAGGAGACAAGCTGTGTTTTAAAAGAAAGCCTGGTGGGGTTCCCGGGTGGCTCAGTGACTTAAGTTGCTACCTTCGGTTCAGGTCATGATCCCATGGTCTTGGAATCGAGTCCCACATGGGGGGAGGTGCTCTGCTCAGCAGGGAGCCTACTCCCCCCCACCCCGCCTGCCTCTCTGCCTGTTTGTGATCTCTGTCAAATAAATAAATACAATCTTTAAAAAAAAAAAAAAAGGAAGTCTGGTGTTGTGGTTAAGAACAGTGTCCCTGGCCTTTCCACCCCTAAGAGAGATTGCTTTGTCTCTCTGTGCCTCAGTGCATTCATCTCTAAAGTGGGAATGAGAGTTTATCCCATTTATCCCACAATAGTGTTGTTGTGAAGATGAAATAAATCAATGCACATAAAGAGCACAGTACAGTACCACGCACAGCATGAGCACCAAACTGTAGTTGCCATTATTGTGGGCACCTTATTTGTACCAACAAGTTTGTGGTAGTATAATCTTATGAGATAGG
This sequence comes from Meles meles, assembly GCF_922984935.1. Classification (NCBI taxonomy): domain Eukaryota; kingdom Metazoa; phylum Chordata; class Mammalia; order Carnivora; family Mustelidae; genus Meles; species Meles meles. The sequence goes on from NC_060072.1 coordinate 115,551,587, forward strand.
CAGTATTTCTAATCCCATTTTCTAGATTAAAAAAAATTGAGGCACACAAGTGAACACATTTGTCTCAGTTGCTTAGCTGATCAGTAGTAGAGTTGGGACTCTCACCAGGGCAGCCTGGCTACAGAGCCCAGACCTTGCTACCCTGTGCACTACCCAGGTCTCAGTGTGCAGGGCTTCCCGGAGGTAGGGCCCCAAAGCAGCAACACTGGGTGGGAGGTCACAAGCCTGGATTCAAGCTGTGATTCATCCATATCAGACAACTCCCTATCTTAGTATTTTTACCTTTAAAACAGATATAATATCTACCACGCAAGGTGGCCATGAATATCAAATAACTGGTATGAGGAGATTTTGAAAATTCCAAAGTGCTCTCTTTTCAAATGTGAAGAATTGTTATCTACTGCAGGATGAGTAAAATGGGGCAACTACAAGCAAGAAGCTAAAGGAAGCCAAGCTCCAAACGCCTCGGAAGTTCATTTATGCCACAATGGATCCTCAGTTCTTGGAGATCAGCAGCCAGAGGAACCTGGTCAGAGCTAGCCTGGGGACATGAGAGCTGAGGTACCTGCAGGGGGTGGGGGATCCCAGGCAGATCCCGTATTACAAACTCTATTTTGATCATGCCATGCAGCCCTCCCATCTACCTTATAAACCAAGAAGTCTGTCATGTTCCAAGCACTGTGGGAAACTGCCCTTCATTCCCTCCCAGGAGCCCCGCCAAGGCTGAGCATCCATAGCAAGAGGGCCTGGGTTCTGTAGAACCCAGAGGTTTCTGAGAAAGGTAAGTTAAAAGGGCAGCCTTTGCAGAGTCTGCAAGGCCCCTGTGTCCTGAGTCCCCAGCATGGGGACTTCACCAGCCCCTAGTCCCTTCTGTTGTATGAGAGAGCCATATTACAGTGCCCAGGTGCTGTGGACCACTCTGGTCAGTGCCCTGTTGAGGGTCTAAGGCCAATGTACTACCCAGGACTTTGGAGAAATTCACCTTAATTTCTGGAGACCTGTTGATCTCCGTGTGCGTGGCCTTTTAAATTCCCAAAGACGAAGGGCCCAAACTGCTATACTGCAAAGGTTAGAGGTTGTGCATGTTCATTTTCAAATTGCTGATTTGTTTTCTCTTATGGCAGCAAATCTGCTTTCACAGCTAATCAGAATGATCTCTTTTAAAAGTCACTACTTTCCTATGTTGTGCTTTGGTTAACAAGAGCCACCATCCCACAGCTGGTATAAGAACAAACAAAGAACAAAGGGCAGCCTTGAAAAGACAGCATCCAGCCAACACTCCCAGTTCCATCTTCCACCTGCAGTCTCAGTCCAGGTGCCAAACTGGCTAAGGTGACTAGGTCGGGATAATTACCCTGGCAGCTTCTGAGTTGCTCTGGGAGCCACTGCACCATTAGGCTGCTCACTGGCTGCCGCACCACTAGGCTCCTCTGAATGCTATTTCCTGTCCTCACAGCTTGATTTCACTACAATTTGCACATACTTTACCAGTTATGAATAATGCCCCCCATTCAAATCTGTCACAGGATGCAGTATATTTTGGAAAGCACTTAATAGCAAAGGTGAGTACTTTGCCCAAACTTGTATATATTTTCAGACTCCTACTTCCCACTGGTTTTCTAAATGCCACCTCTGGTTCACAGTCTTTGCCTTGTTGTTGTCACAGCATTACCATTTAACATGTATCAGGTACGCTCTGTGTGCCCAGTGCTCTAACAAATAAATAGAAACATAATGTTCCTGCCAAGCTGATTTTCTATTTAACCAGAGTGAGCAAGAGAAGAAACAAACAGTAGGAGAAGATGTACCACTCACACTGAGGTTAGACCATGGTAAAACTGGGCCAGATGTCTTTGTTGTGCAGCCTTCTGATACCTCCCACAGACAGCTGCTTCTCCAAGGGAGACTATTGTGGGGTGAGCGTTAAGGAATTTTTATTTTTTCCTGAAATAAGGTTACCACTCTATTTGGGACATCCCCTAAAACAGGATGCTTGTCCTGCTCCAGGCAGCATCCCTCATCCACCATGACCCTAACCCACAACCTCTGATCCCCTTTGTCTGCCACCCCCATCCTGTCCTTCAGCCAGGGAAGAAGGCATATTTAAGAGTCCTTTATACACTCAAGGGGAATATTTACAACACCTCTTCTGCGAGAACAGACTTTTTGTATAACTGGTCCTTACAGCCAAAAGTAAGCCAATGCCGCCTTCTGGAATTTCTCCCCTCAATTGGCAATTGTGGGACATTGGTACTTTCAGCCACATTAACTCTTAAAGTTAATATTGATCCTAATTATGAAATAAATCTAAGAAACAGCCAGGGCTGGTAGAGTTTATTATCAGACAAGATCTCACAAAAATAAGGTCTTACACAAACAGATTCAAAATCTGCATAGGGTAGGGGGATCTGAGAGGAACTGGCAGGTATTCCATGCCCCAAAGCCACAAAGAAGAGTGTTGTCCAAAGAATTTCCCCACAAGGGTGGAGCCAGACACTCATGTCTGAGGATAAGCCTCAGAACAGACCTTCCCGGATCTTAGCTGGAATTTTGGCCCAAGCCCCAGGGTTTATTCCTCCCTAGTCATTGAGTTGGGAGTTTTGAGTTGTTCTACATCAGGACTCAGTGGTGTTTTCTACTCACACCGACAAACTTCTTAGCAGAACATGAGGAGTATTTCATGAGGCCAGAGGCAAGTTAGGCCCAGGATGTCTGCCTAAGAGAAAAGCAGATTGTCTGGTTTCCCAACTTGGCTTCTCTCATTTGACAAATCTAGTCCACTGCCCCTACTGTAAGGGTCTCAGACCCTGTCAGGAGCCTCGATAACCTCTGCTCTGTGCACTTCTCCAGGATCAGGCTAGATATACTATATGTGGAGTCCCTACAGGGAGGAGCAGTTACTTCCTAAGAGCAATCCTATAACCAGCCAACCCAGTAGCACCTCCTTTGCCCCAGGAGTGGGTGCCAACTCCTAGACATTTAAGCTTGATTCTCCTCAGAAGCTCTAATCAGCTCATGCCCAGAATCTGCACTCTCTGGTTAGCCTTGGAGAAGGGGCAAGTATGTGTGCCCTACCCAGTAGAGACTTCCAAGTTTTTAAATGTTTATAAGAACCTATGAAAGAGAGACTATTATTTTTAGGTTCATTTTAGAGTTTAAAAAAACCTGAGGCTTAGAAAGTCTAAGAAATCTCCCCCAAAATCATCCAGCTAGCATCTAGTTAGCATCCAGTTCACCCCCACCTTGTGGGGACAAGATTAGAACCCACACTGCCTGGCTCTTATATCACACTCAACTACATTTTAGAGGTACAGTGGTTGTGGAACAGGGACCTTCTCCACCAGAATGGGTGGAGTCAGTCTCTTTTACAGACAATTTTAGATTCTCATTACATATCTTTTTATTTACTGACATGTTATATGGTCATGTTCTTAAATCATTTTAAGTCTGTCTGCTTCATTTCTTCATTAGACTCTAAGGTTCTCAATGATAAATGCCATATTTTCTTTTACATAGCGTCCTCCCTCAATTAGGTCCTCTAAAATAACCTTCAGCCAGATTAACTGGCAGGACAGGGCTTAGAATTCAATTGCTGGAATTTTGTTCCTTTATTTTTTAAGATTTTTTTTTTTTTTTTAATTTTAGACGTGGGAGAGGAGCAGAGGGAGAAGAAGAAAGAATCTTAAGCAGACTCCCCACTGAGCACAGAGCCCCACATGGGGCTCTATCTCATACCCTGAGATCATGATCTGCACTGAAATCAAGAGTTGGGCATTTAACCAAATGAGCCACTCAGGTGCCCCAAATTCTGTTTTTTTATATATATATATAACATTCCCATTATATATATATAATATATCCCATGGGATATATCACTCCTGGAAGAAAAATTTATTCCTAATGATGCTTATACACTTACCACAAAGATATCCGTCTTAGCCCATTTGCACTACTATAACAAAATATTGCAGACTGAGTACCTTACAAAGAACAGAAATCAATTTCTCACAATTCTGGAGGCTGAAAGCCTGAGAACAGGGTGCCAGTGTGGTTGGGTGAGGGCCCTCTTATGGGTTGCAGACGTCTCATTGTACCCTCTCATGACAGAATGTGGCTAGAGAGCCCAATAGGGACTTTTTTTTATAAGGGCACTAATACCATTTATGACTTGATCACCTCCCAAAGGCCTCATTTCTGGCTCAAATTGGACAACCTAGGGGAAAAAATGGATAAATTCCTAGAAACATACACCTACCAAGACCAAATCACAAAGAAATAGAAAATCTGAACAGACCCATTTCCAGTAAGGAGCTCGAGTCAATAATCAAAAAACTCCCAAAACACAAACGTTTAGGACCAGATGGCTTCACTGGTGAATTCTATCAAATATTTAGAAGAAGAGCTCTAACCTCCTCAAACTCTTCCCAGAAAATAAGAGGGAACACTTCTAACCTCATTTTACAAGGCCAGCATTACCCTGATAACAAAACCAGACAATACTATAAGAAAAGAGAACTAGAGACCAATATCCCTGATGAGCATAGATGCAAAAATCCTCAAAAAATATTGGCAAACCAAATTCAGTAATAATTTAAAAGGATCATATACCATAATTAAGTAGGATTTTCCCCTGGAATGTAAAGATGGATCAATGCCCACAAATCAATCAATGTGATGCACCACATCAACAAACTGAAGGACAAAAACAAGATCAGGAACAAGACAAGGGTACATACTCATCATTGCCATCCAATATACCACTGGAAGCCCTAACCAGACACATTAGGCAAGAAAAGAAATAACAGAAGAAAAAGTATAATTGTCTTTGTTTCCAGATGATGTAATCTTATATGGAGAAAATCCTAAAAACTCTACTAAAAAATCTTTTCAAGCTAATCAACAAATTCAGTAAAGTTGTAGGATACAAAATCAATATACAGAAATCAGTTGCTTTTCTATACATTAATAATACCAGAAATAAAAATTAAGAAAACAACCCCATTTACAATCGCATCAAAAAAGAATAAAATATCTAAAATTTAACCAAGCAGGTGAAAGACCTGTACACTGAAAACTATAAGACATTCTTATTTAAAAAAAAGAAAGAAATTTTAAAAGACACAAGTAAATGGAATGGTATTCCATGCTCAAGATTTGTAAGAATTAATATAGTTATAAAGTCCAAACTAATGAAAGCAATTTACAGAATCTATAGATTCATAATAATCTCTATCAAAATTCTAATAACAGTTTCCACAGAAATAGAACAAACAATCCTAAAATTTGTGTGAAACCACATAATACTTCAAATAGCCAAATCAAGTAAGAAAAAGAAGAAAGCTCAAAACATCATGCTTCCTGATTTCAAAGTGTATCATAAAGCTATAGTAATTAAACAGTCTGGTATTGCCAGAGCAATGAACACACAGGTTAATGGAACAGAATACAGAGACCAGAAATAAAACCACACATATGTGGTCAATTAATTTATAACAAAGGAGCCAAGAATATACAATGAGGAAATTTTAGTCTTGTCAATAAATGGTACTAGGATAATTGGACATCCACATGCAAAAGAATAAAACTGGGCCATTCTCTTATACCGTACACAAAAATCAACTCAAAATAGATTAAGGATTTGATCATAAGACCTGAAACCATAAAAATCCTGGAAGAAAATATAGTGGGTCAGCTCCTTGATATCTATCCTCGTGATGATTTTTTTGATTTGCCACCAAAAACAACGGCAACAAAAACAAAAGTAAACAAGTGGGACTGTATCAAACTAAAATTTCTACACAGCAAAGAGAACCATCACCAAATGGAGAAGACAACCTATCAAATGGGAGAAAATATCTGCAAATTATGTATCTGATGAGGGGTTAATATCCAAAATATATAAAGAACTCATGCAACTTACTAGAGGAAAAATATCCAATTAAAAAATGGACTCTGAAAAACAACCAGAGGGTTTTGAAGGGGCGGGGTGGGGGGGAGGTTGAGGAACCATGTGGTGGGTAATAGGGAGGGCACATACTGCATGGAGCACTGGGTGTGATGCCAAAACAATGAACACTGTTATGCTGTAAATAAACAAATAAACGAATAATTAAAAAAAATGGGCAGAAGATTAGAATAAACACATGAAAAGTACTCAGCATCACTAATCATCAGGGAAATGTAAATCAAAATCACAATAAGATGTACTTCATACCTGTTAGACTGGCTATTATCAAAAAGACAAGAAATAGCAAGTAATGGTGATAATATGGACAAATGGGAACTCTTGTGCACTGTTGGTAGAAATGTAAATGGTACATTCAATATGGAAAACAATATAGATATTCCTCAAAAAACTAAAATTAGAACTGCCATATGATCCAGCGATTCTATTTCTGGGTACTTATCCAAGAAAACAAAAACACTAACTCAGAAAGTATCTGTACCCCAGCATTCATTTCAGCATTATTTGTAATATACATGATCTGGAAGCAACCTAAGTGTTCATTGATGAATGAATGGATAAAGAAAATAGGGTATGTATGTGTGTGTACATATACATACAACATGGATGGACCTTGAGTGCATTATACTAAGTGAAATAAATCAGACAGACAAAGACAAATACTGTGATCTCACTTATATACAGAATCTAATAATAAAATGAACTCATAGGTACAGAGAACACATTGGCTGATTGCCAGAGGTAGGGGGTGGGGGTGAGTGAAATGGGTATAGGTGGTCAAAAGGTAAAAATGTCCATTTATAAGATAAGTAAGTCCTGGGGGTGTAATATTCAACAATACTGTATAGTACATTTGAAAGTAGCTAAGAAAGTAGATATTAAAAATTCTTATCATAAGGAAAAAATTATAATTATGTGTGGTGATAAATATTAACTGGATTTATTATGGTACTCATATATATGATAACCATACATATATGGTATTTATATACATACCATAAAAATATATATACATTTATATATTTAGTGGTCATATATATATGACCACCATATATATATGGCATATATATACCATAAATATGTATATATATATTTATTAATGCACCAATAATGCAATGATATATGTCAATTATATCTCAATCAAAATAATGTGCCTTCAGCAAAGGCACAAAGAGTGCCCTCCAAAAATTCGAAACACAGATTCTGAAGATAGATTTTGATGTACCACATATCATCTAGAAGAGCGTAGATATGATATTATAATGTTAGAGTAGGGTTTGATATTTTTAATACAGCATCAATAAATTAAAAGAAATCATGATCCCATAGAGTACTGATCAAAATCTTCATCCCCTTAATTTACCAAATAATTCATTTCATAAGAATTATATCCATGTTGACTTACTTTGGTCACTGAGAAATAGAAATTATTGAAAGATACTATTTTAGATGAAGACAAAGGATATTACCCCTAAAGTTAAAGTCAAATTAAAAAAAAATGTAAAGTAAAAATGTATGTAGACCTAAAAAACTATTGTCCCAATTTGAAATAGACTTTCTGTATACAGAAAGGACCTAGAAATATTTTTCTATGGATCAAAAGGAAAGCTGTTAATGAGTCCAAGTAAATCCCAATATGAGAACACTGAGTAAAGCCTAATTTGACCATGGATACTGTCTCCAGGGGAAATTTTAGAGAAATTGCACACCATCTGAATACATAAGAGCAGGAAGATCATCAATGCAAGGCCAATAAATCAGCTATAATTTTTAAAGAAACACTATACTAGGCATGCTAGAAAAATACTATACAAGAAAAATACTTTACCACCAGATCTACACCAATATAATAATAACATTTTCTTCACCTGAGTCTCTTTATATATAAATAATTCATATATAATTCACATTTACTTTGAAAACATAAAAATTAACAGACACAAATTTAAGAAGTAAACTTCTCCATATCAAAATCTGCTTTTAAATAACTCAAAAGTCTTACAAATATGATTACATGTAGACATTTTTTAATGTGCACCCCTTGGTTTATTTCACTCTCTTTTCAAGTACCTAGTTTCCTACAATAACTAAATCCTTGAATTAGAGGGTGACTTTACTTTCCAAAAGTCTGGTGACTCGGTACTTCCCCTTCCTCAGTCATTACCTAGTGAAAGTGAAAAGTTAACAAAGCTAACCTGAATATTCCGGCAATTTATTGTTCATGACCCCCTCCCATGCTTAAATGTGGCTCTGGAGAACAGGGGTGGGGAGAAGAAAATCTCTTCCCCAGCATGTAATGTACTTCTCTTATCTCCTCCATTTCTGAAGCAAAATAGTTAATGAGTCAGTTTGGAGTTTGGGTATAACTTTTTGTATAAGATTTGATGGTAATTTTGATCTTTAAAAACAAGCAAGAAAGGGGCAATATTTTGACCACTACTTGTAGGTTTGTTTTTCTTCTTTGGACTATATTAAAAAAAAAATGTAATGCTACTTCATTCTGGCTGAAAGTTCTCATTATCTTTATCATCAGAAAGCTCTCATTAATTCCTAATTGGGCCAGGTGCTTCAATTAGAGATAGTACCATTAAATTTGGAGTTATAGAAAGCTTCTCATTGTACTTATAATGGAAAGATGCATGTGTCTGAGAGGGGTTTGGCTTCACATATTTGAAAGTATGTTCAATCCCAAGGGATTTGTTTTGCCTGAGTCTCTAGATAGCAAGATGTAAGATGAGGGGGATGGTATACTCGCTTGCTTGCAAACAGACACTGGTGTCTATCACTAAAATATAGATATGCACATATCTATATTCCCCTGAAATAAGTCCCTATAATGAAGGCATCTGCCCCTAGAGAGTAGCATATTTAATTAGAATGGATTTATGTTCGGCTTGGCTCGCCAGGATAGCCTCAAGAGATGAACATCTTGTTATGGGAAAGCCCAAGAGGTGTAGCCGCCAATCTTCCTCCAGCAGACTCAGCACAGATGAGCACTAAGCACGGGGCGTTCTGCTTGTAATAAAGACACAGGGCCAGAGTCACTGGCTTCTGCTCATTTTGCAAGAATGGCCTCTGAGAACCGATTTCCCTTCTTTCCCACAGTAGATAAACCTGCTTCTGTGTCAAAGCTGAAAGTTCAAGAACATACCCCTTGGCCCCTTGGCAGCTGTAATTAGCAAGAAAGAAAGGCCTTACTTCTACCCAAGTTCATATCATGAAAGATTCCTAAATATCAAGCACTTAATCCTTTCAAGGCAAATATTTCCCTCTTTTCTCTATAACTAAAAAGGTACTCTTGATAATACCTCAACTAGGTCCTTTTTTTTTTTCATTAATCCCTCTTAAAAAAACAGTAATTCTCTTTAAAACAAAATTTTACCTTGTAGATTATCTCATAAAAAGAAAAATGTAATGATTTTAAAAGGACGGTATTTTATATAATTTCCATTTTTAAAATTAAATAATGGGTAAACATACTATTGAGATATTAAATAATGGAATATTTGTATAATAATGGAATAGCTTATGTTTGCACAGCTCCTTTCAGCTGGCAAAAACTTGATGAATCTTTGCAACTCTTTGAGTAGGGCAAGGAGGATATTTCTGTCACTCACACTTCCAGCAAATCATATTGTTCTCTGTTGAGTTCAAAACTATGAAATAGAGACTGCTAGACGAAACAATAAGAATTTTAAAAATTGAATTGTAGATTGTGTAAAACTAAAATGTGATGGAATCTGCCATTTATACGTGCATCTATCATCCCAAAGTGCTCTGGTCACTTTTATTAGCTGACTAGCAACTTCTAATCCAAAATGTATCTAATCATTACTAGTGTTCATTTAAAAGTGACCACAGGGCCATGTGAAAAGTAATAGTTTGGGGTCTCGGGTTACCTCCTCTTGTCCAGCATGTGTCACCCGTAACAACCCTTTGATATCTGACCAATTTAACTGAAACACTTCATTTTTTAAAAAGATTTTTTTTGTGCTCGCTTCGGGAGCACATATACTAAAAATATTATTTATTTATTTATTTATTTATTTATTTATTTATTTGAGAGAGAGATCGTGAGCAGAGGGAGTGGCAGAGAAAGAAGCAGACTCCCTACTGAGCAGGGACCCTGGGATCATTTCTGAGCTGAAAGCAGACGCTTAACTGACTGAGCCACCCAGGTCCCCTTAACTGAAACATTTCATATTTCATATCAAACAACGTTTACCAAAATGATTCCTGTCTCTTACTGTGCACATACACTCAGCTACCCTGCTAATCATCAGCAATTCCAGTGAGGCTGCAGAAAATTGCCTTATCAGAAGACTCACCCAATAAACCACAGACTAGTTAGCAAACTGAAACGGGAGGTGGCGGGGGTGGGGGGACCTTTCCAGGGTTTAGCAAAAAGACAGGCAAAGAACACAGGCTAAAATAATGAATAGGCAGCTCAAGATGAGGAGGTAGAAAGAGTAGCAAACGCCCTCCCAGGGTTCATTACGCCTCTTGAGCTGCTGGTAGTAAAGTTAATTTTTAAATGCTTTGAGGTGATTAAGAAGCTGGGCATCACTCTAAATGTAAATAAGTCCCGTTTCATTTCCTCGAAGCTGACTCTGATTGGGGCAGTCACCAGCTACTTAGCCTGCTGATAAATTTAAGATCCATAGTCTAGTTCATAATTAACCCTGTCTTCTTATGAAGTCAAAGCTTAGCAAACTCATTTGTAAATACAAGCACACCCAGAGACTTCGTTCTCAACGGTTTCACTGGGGAAAAGTTGGTTTGTCATAGAAAGCCATATTAAGATCTGAAAGCCTTCTTGTGTTGATGATGGAGTGCTGACCAAATATTTGGTAGAAGATGGTGTCATTTCTTTCAACCAACAAATCTGAAAAGTAATTGGAGAGATCATCCTAACAATTGAATGTTGGTCTCTTTTGATAACAAGATTCCTGTCCCTTCGACTTGCAGGTTCTGGAAGGAGCCCAATGAATTATTTATCTCCCACTCACTTGCTCTTTCTCCCTGCATAGGCTCTATTCATTCCTCTATCTTATCGTAATAAGCCAGGTCACCGCTGAACTGAACTTAAATCACGACTGCTTGGCATTGCCTGCTTTACGGGCCTGGATGGCCTACTTTATATTGTTTGTACTTCACTGAAGTTGGTGTGCGGGTGTAAGATTGTATAACTGCCTTACCCCGGGGACCCTCATAAAAATGAGAGGGTTGGCTCATAAAACTGTCCCACTGTGCAAAACTGTAAATAGCTTCCTTAGAGGCAGGATGAATCCAAGGCTGCAAAAAGTACAAACCATCAGTGCCAGAGAACAGGACCGCCCCCTCTAGAGTTTATACCTCCACAATCCAGCGGGGTCCTGTTTGTCCTGGGAATTGCAATGCCAATTGTTTTATCCATGTTTTGCAACTCAACACCATTTCCTCACTTGTACTTCCCTTCTGTTTCCTCTTTGCCACTGTTTGCAGACACAGGAAAAGGCCAGTGGGCTCACATGAGGACAAGGCCCCTGCTGGAGCACGGTCATGTTGACAGGCCAAGTGATGATCCGTCATCATCACTGTGTTTACATGAGGGATTAAATAAATAAACAGTCTCTGTACAGCTGCTGTTTTTACTATCTGCTTTCAAGTTTCAGAATGACGTTCCAGAACAGCTAGACTCTGAGCCCAGTATACTGAGCAGACATGAATGGGGGAATTATTTAGATGTATATGCTGTTTGTGATTCTTCCACCACCCACACACTGGGACATACCAAATATCTGCTTCACACAGAATAACTTCTTAGGAAGCACTAAGGGCATAGTAGAATCCAAGACAATTTCACAGGTAGAGACGTGACAGCTGAGAAAGTTGGCTCTTCCTTTTATGGGTATTGTGAATCTGAGCTGCAAATTCATTGGAAGCATACACTTCACCTTTCCTAAAGCAACTCTGCCACAGAGGGAAGGTACAAAAAGGTAGTATAGCCTAAAGCAGTGGTTCTCAAAGTAGGGTCCCCATTAAGATGATCTGGAAACTCATTAGAAATGCAAATACTCAGACCTATGCATCAGAGATTTTAGGAGGGAAATCTGGAAATCTGTGTTGTTAAAAGCCCTTCAGGCAATTTTGATGCAGCTGAAGTTTGAGAACCACTGGCCTAGAAAGAGGATAGCATATAGCAAAGTTGGGGTCTATCATCAAACTACAGAGTGCAAAGCGCCAGCTCTGCTGACCTGGGATTAGTTATTTATATTCTTTCAACCTCAATTTCCATGTGCAAAACAGACAGCAATAATTAAGCCATCAGGATCATTTAGTGAATACATTTAGTCTACTGACCGTATAGTGCCTGCTAATAGAAAATACTCAATAAATAGTCGTTATCGCTGTGTTTATTCTTTTGAAAACACTAGGATTGAAACAAAATGTATGCTCAACAAATGAAACGAACAAATGAATCCATGAATGAATGACAGGATTACAGATAGTCCATTTGTGTGAGAAGGAAAATATTAATGGAAATATATAACCAGACCTCTACGTTTTAAAACATATATTAGCAAAATAAATGTACTCTTCTCTGCGACCTTGTGAATATCACATTGCATCTAACAAATGGAAAGGGTGGGGAAGAGGGAGGGACAGAAAAGAAGAGAGGGAATGCAGAGGGTAAGAATTAAAATTAGTTGCTTTCTCGTATTGCATCGTAAGTACAAACTGTGGCTCTGAGAATTCGTTTCTCCAAGTAAGATACGCTACAGCTGGAAGACCCAATGCCTGCCTTTAGGGTCTTTACTCTCTTTTCCTTTACCCTTCTCCCTGAAGTTCAAAGCACATTCTTCCTATCAAAGAGGTACGTAAGGTGGGGCGCCTGGGTGGCTCAGTGGGTTAAAGCCTCTGCCTTCGGCTCAGGTCATGATCTCAGGGTCCTGGGATCGAGCCCCGCATTGGGCTCTCTGCTCAGCGGGAAGCCTGCTTCCTCCTCTCTCTCTGCCTGCCTCTCTGCCTGCTTGTGATTTCTGTCTGTCAAATCAATAAAATATTTAAAAAAAAAAAAAAAGAGGTACGTAAGGTTTCCCCTAATTCTGATGCTTGCTGAGTAGGAATGCTGGATGGGTTCTGAAAGTACAGGGTAATGGGGTAAAATGGGGCTCTTGAGGGGCACTAAGACTTCTACTCATGGGACCATCACAGAATCTCTTCATTGGATCCTAGTGGGCATCTGATCATAGGATCATAGGGACCATTTGATCATAGCTTCAGAAAACAGCATGGACACACCCAACCCAGTCTGAAAGCTAGGTCAGGTGAGGAAATGTAAGCTACTAGCTGGAAGTCTCTGTAAAAAGCAGCTGAATCTGATAATGCTGCTGCTTTCACTTTGTTTACGAGAAAAATCTGCAGTGACTCGCTAAATTGAGAAAGCCTTTTTTCTTTTTTTGTTTTTTCCTTAGAGATAAAGTCATGAATTTACATCCAGACCCACATGGACACTATCTGTCTGTCATTCAAGCCAATAGTATACTTCCTGTGCTGGACACAACTACCAAATTCTAGAGGGTATGAGGAAGCAAAGAGGCAGCTGCAGAAGGGACAAGTGGATCTTTGAAGGAGTTCAGCTGGGCCTTTCTTCATTTTTCCACACAAAGCAGGTCTACTCAGATCAAAAACAAAGAAAAGATCTTATATTTGTGAGGTAAAGGAACTCCCTGTAGGTCAAAAGTATTATACTCCGAAGGAAGATCAACTTGGGCTTGACCCAAGACTTTAGGGAATAGAGTTGCCTGCTCTCAGTAGTATCTTTGCAACAGTGTCTTACAGCAATGGTCTGTGACCACCAACCCAACTCTGCCCTGAGTCCAGTTTCTTCAAAGAAAGCACCATAACAGCCACAATCTAATCTGATCAGACTTTCTTCATTAAGGATATGACTGTGAGTCAGGGTATAAACTACCTTCAAGTTAGAGTATGCCTGTAGAATCAATGCAGGATGCAGTCTGTCCTCAGTGGGAGGTATTTTACGGAGTTCCTCCTATCTGATTACTGCCATCTTCCAGCCTTTGAAACTATTTGACTTGACAACTCTTCTCAGTGGAGGACATTTCTGCTCTTGTCTCTCAAAGTAGTGTCTCTTCATCTGGCCCAGTGAGCAATTTATATCCCACCCACCCCCAATCCTTCCTCATCATCCAGACCATTTTCCCATTAGACAGTGAAGTCCAGCCCAAACCTTCTAATATCCCCAATACTGAGGGAGATGATGGTGCTCAGTAAATGGCTGGGGGGTTGTTTTTGTTCCCAAAGCATGAATTGCTTCTACTGAAGGAAACCCTTTTCTCTGTTCTTAAATCACTTCCTTCTTATGTCCAATCCCTTCCCCCATTTTTTGGTCTCAACTGTTTTTTATCCAGAATCACTGGGTCTATTCTACACAGAATGTCACCCCCTGCTTCCACACAAAAGCTATGAGTTAGAAAAGAGAGTGCAATAAGAACCGAGAGACTTGACAAGCTTCTCTTCTAATGGTATCATCTAATAACAAGAAAGCAGATTCTCTAAAGCCAAAATGAGTAAATACATAAATAAGTCACAAGTATCCATGTTCAACTTAAGCTTTTATGAGAGCTCCTGACATAACATATCTCTGTTTGTCTTTGCTTTCCTTCTCCTTTTCCAAGCAAAGTTTGTCTTTGCTTTTCCTTCTCCATGGGCAACATGGAGTCTAGTATGTGATAAATTCATTTCCCAGGGATCTTACTTATATTCAGAATGTAATCCACATATCTGGCAATGAAGACTCAATAATTTTATTCAAGCAAGAGAGCTAATTAATGAGGGGGTATTTACTGAAACCTTACAGAAAGAAGCTCCCTGAAACCTTCTCCCTTCTTCTCGTGGTCTCTTGAGTTATTACTTAACGTCTTGTTAAGGACAGTCATAATTGAGGAATATAAAAGTTGCCTCAGTAAGGGAATGTTATCAGGTTATAAGAACCCTCATGTCTAAGAAAATAACACTCTCAATGCCTTCTCTAATCATTGTCATGTACTGAAACACTGGTTAATCTGCGGTTCTTTGTCTCTGAACCTTAGTTTCCTGAACCAGAAAATGGGAAAACAGCATGATTTCCCTCAAAGGGTTTTGTGAGGATTAAAGCACACATTATGCACACCACAAAATTACTGACACCTAGCAAGAATTTAGATGTCATTTACTACGTTCAGTTGTACAAAGAGCTTGCGCTTATGCTGCCCCATTTGATCCTGACAGCATCAGTACGGGGCAGGTGTGGCAACTATTACTGTCAGCTCCATTTACAAATTAAAATGAAAATTAGATGAGACTGATGAACTGACCTGCATTTGCTCACATAGCAGGGGGCAGAGTCAGCACTTCAAGCCAGGGTCCCTGACTCCAAAACGCATGCTCAGTTTTACTGCACTGTTTTAGACTTTAGTGTTAATATAAATTTCCTTCGTGACTCACATGAAGTTATTTTACTTGATTCTAACAGCAATCACATGGGACAGCTGGGGTAAGACACCGTGTTTTGCAATTTGTCCAATGGGAAAACAAATTAGGACACCAAGGTTTCCCAGTCGTGGCAGAGCAGCACAGAGAGGGCTGCCCCTTCACCTCATGAAGCACCCCAAAAGAAGAAACAAACTCCTGCTTCAACTAAAACAGGATCTAGTTTTTCAATTACTGCTTGAAAACTTGCAAAAATAAACGACTTTCAATTTACAGAAGGCACTTCCAGCAAATCAAGTACGGTTAATGTTTCAGAACTTTTTAAAGGGCAATTTACAATCGAAGGTGGGAAAGATAAACTATCTCATAAACATAGGTCATCAGGATTCCACCTAATCTCAGGCTCTCACTTTGCAGAGGTGGGGGAGGCACACAGAGGGAGGGCAGGCAGCGGGTATCCCCCTGCTCACCTGGATTCTGGAGCCACCTGGACTGGGGGAGTGCTGTGGGGCCGCAGGGAGGCCTCCCCAGCCCCTGGAGCTCGAGTTTTCCCAGGAGAGGCTGCCTGCTCAGGTGTCTCCAGATAGCCATTTCCAGATGGGAGCAGGACAATTGTTCACTGAACACAGCCCAGGAAGAGGAGATGCTGTGGAGCTGCAGGAGCACTGGTAATTTTGTAACCAGCAAATGAAAGGGCAGAGAAGAATCACCAGGAAACCTTTCATTCCGAGGTATCTCTAATTTGTGCAATTATGTAAATGTATTATGCAGCTCTCCTTAGATTCCATACTGCAGGGGTAAGATATTAAAGCTGCCTGACAAGGCTCACTTGGTCTGTTTGCTATGTATTTAGTTGGAAGACAGAGGGGTCAGAGGAGAGAGCTTTAGTCAATTCAAATATTTCATAGTTTTAGAGTCTTTTCTCTGCTCCATGTTTTAAGTCTTAGACTGAAGCAGAAGATTGAGACTAGTTCTGCACTACTATCCAGTTTTATAAAAATTTTATACAGATCGACAGTCCCTAAATAGAAGTATTTCTCTACAGCAAGCAAGATCAAAGAAGGCAGGTGCATGATTTGACAATAATGGAAAAGAGGAGAGGATTGTACATCCATTGGAGGAAGATTGGGGGTTTGGGAGGGTTGGTAGTGCATTACCCAGCCAGAACCTTATCAGCTAGGTCTTGGCCACTATGGAGATAAGATATCAAATGGAAACTAACATATAGGATAATAACAATCTTCATAATCATTTTACAATGACAATTACTAATTTCTAAAACTTTCTTGACTTGAGATTCATTTTGCTTTGTGTTCTGGAACTGTTGGAACTAGATTTGATGGTCGAGTAACGTAATATCTCACCTCTGGTAAATAGAAAGCCTTTGTTTAATATACAGTTTCTGAACAGATTTTCTGATTTCATTCCCTAATGGGTGAGCTTAAGTATAGTTGGAATTCAGAGAAAGGATACAAAGAGTACCCCGGAAGTTATGTGTGGGGAGGAAGAGCTCTCCAGAAGTGGCAGGGACTGGGAAGCTGGGCTAGTGGTGATAGACCATGGTCAAGCTATCAGCCTATGAGTGAAGATAGTAAAAGACTGAGGTGGGATATCAGATTGGGTCAATTTGGTGATTGGATGGTGGAGGCAATTAAGAACCTGATAGTAGGTATGAGAAATTTGTAGTTATTGCCTCAAAATATCCCTAAAATTTGTTTTATTTTGTTTTGTTTTTTTCTCCATTTAGTAAGTGAGGAAATAGTCTCAGAAAAGTAAAGGGTTTGCTCAAGGTCATGCAGCAACTATAGGGTAGAACAAGTCCTACCTACCAGGCCTAAGTCCAGTGTTCTTCTGGATGTTGAAGAAGGCTGCTGCACAGAATGAAATCAATATTCCAGGCTGCGTTGGACACAAGGTTGACACCCAAGTCCCATTTCCCCCTCTTTTTCCTATCAGATTATATTCTGTCGCTGTGCTGGTTAGTCTACATTTGTACCTCCAGAAGCAGTCTCTTTCCTTTCTCACTCTATTCTCTGCATCACATGGCCTTCCTTGCCCTTTGGCTTCTATTTGGGATCAGCTTTAGGAAGCCAGCAGATGGCTTCTCTCCTTGACCAAGGCTTCTGTCTGCTGGACTCTCCATAGCTACAATTCTCCTTATGTTTCAGAAACACTGTTCCTTCCCTCTGCATCTCAGACTCAGGGATGGCTCCCAAAATTACTAGCCCCCAGGAACTTTACTATTCTTTACTGGCCCCCTTAGCCCTTCTTAGTAGGGCTTAGCCCTTAGACCCTTCTCAGTACTTTACTGGTCTATTTAATTCTTTTGGAATCACATATGCCATCTGATTCCTGCAAAGACTGCTGCCTTATCCTCATTTCCAAAGGGTAAGTCTAAGCCAGTCAACATATAGCACTCCTTTGACCACTGTCCTTGGTCCAAGGATTGCCCAGAGACTCATTTTGAGTCAATCAATCTGAAGAGAATGATGCATATTGCATATTTAAGGGAGCTCACTTGATCTGTTTTGTTTCTCATTCTCTCTCTCTCCTTTATTGAATATGCAATTTCCATTGCCAGGAGCCACCTCAGACAGCACCATAATGAAGCCGATCCTGAGGGCAGTGTAGAAGGATGGAGCATTTCTTCATGCCATTTCTTAACTTCATGCCATTGCTAAACTTCATGCCATTGCTTAACTACTGATGCTACTGCATCTTGAGCCAGTTCTACCTTTGGACTCCCAGTTATTTGACATAATGAACTTTCCTTTGTTGAAGTGTTTAGGCCATTTAGGTCAAGTGTTTCAGTCACTTGTAGCCAAAAGAATTCCTGAACATAGTAAGGGGGAAGAGAATGGAAACAAAGAAACATAAGAGACTATCACATTTGTCCAAACCATAGAAACCAAAAGACAAAAAAAAAAAAAAAAAGAGAGAGAGAGAGAGAACCTAAAGTAGGACAAATGGCAGTGACAATGGGAGTGAGGGAAAGAGACAAATGCTTAGTAGATATCTTTTCTGTATGTTGCATGTATGGAAAATACAGACCACCAAACCACTGATCCAGATTAAAGCCAAAACAATGGGTAGAAATCATCACATTGTCTAAATACCAGATAAACCATGCTGAAATTTGTTTCAGAGATCAAATGTGAACATGCTATGAATAATATAAGGAATTATCTTTAAGATAGCTCTATGTTTTCAGGCCATTCTAAAATGCTGTTTCGATTTTGTCAGATATACTATTGTCAGAGTTAGAGACATGTGGTCTTCTGTCAGTTCTAATTTATTATTGAACATTCTAATGGCACATGATGTTGGATGCATCACTTATATGTCATGTGTAATATGATTTTCTGTAAATAATGGCCACACATTTTACATCTTAGGTCCTCTGAGGGTGCGTTTTTAAAAATAAAACCTGTACTGAACCTTTTTAAACTTTTTGTTAAAGTGAAGAATTCTCTCAGAAAGCAAATAATCACATTCTGAATATGTGTGCTCAGATGTATAAATTTCTGTTTTCACACATAAAACATTCTTGAAATGGAGCATAGCTTTACAGATTCATTATCTAGAAGTTATATTATGCAGTCAACAAAGATATGTTGTTTATGTGATATCTTAAGATATTCTAAAGGTCAAAAAGTCCTCAAATATTTTTTCAACAGTCTAGTTAAAGGAATACAACAAATAAGCTTTACCAGAAACCAAAAACCATAAGTGAAAATGCATTAATAGATGTAGAGCATAAGATCTCTGGGAGTTCAAAGTAGGCAGAAATCCTATGGGATCAAAATAGTCCAATATAGCAGATATGGACTGACCTCCCCAACTCTTTCCAAATGCCTCCCGGAATACCAAGCCAAAGTTATGGTCTGCCACACTCAGACCCCTTGGCAGCTGCACCAATATGAGAAGTCTGTCCCATTTAGCAGCAATCACACAAAAAGCTGGGCTATTCTTGCTAATGCAGTGGCGTAAGTGTGGGCTTCTGGGGTAACACTGGTTGAAGTTCTCATGCCCTTGCCCAAGTATCACGGGTACAAAGTGGCATGAGGCTATGGCGATGGGATTTTCACTACATTCTTATATCTCCTGACTGCTGTGGCTACCAGATGCTGTGTAGCATCCAAACCTGGTTTTCATACCCACCCTGGGGATTCTTTAAGCTATTTAATACATGTCAATAAATCTCTGCTTAAGCTAGCTAGAAGGAATCTAAGAACCCTGTTACGTAAAGTCAGGGAAGACTACAAAAGAACAAGGAATTTGGGCCAAGCATTTGAAAACTGGATAGGATCTGAATATTTAAAAAGAGATAAGAGGAAATTCCAGGAGACAAGAGACAAAAAAGAAATGGGGAGAGAAGACATGTGGAAAACAGAGTAGTCAATGACACTCAAATAGTGAGTTCATATTGAAAAGCTGCAGAAATAGTATGGAAGGAGAGGTCAAGCTCAGATTACCCCCAGATTACCTGACAGATTAACATGGCTGCTGGCTCTTACCCTAAGTCCAACATAAATGGTACTAAAGAAAGGTAGATGTGATGTACAGCCATCAAACTAGAAAAAAAAATGATCTAAGACTGGAAAGTATTAAATGAGGTAATAATGGGCAATAAGTAAAAAACATAAATAAGAGAGAGCTCCTAATCCTATAACTCTAATTATAACCCAGAGGCACAAGAGCATAAAGGTTAGAAACGTGAAGCCAGAACCAGA
The DNA here is from genome assembly GCF_922984935.1 of Meles meles. NCBI lineage: Eukaryota > Metazoa > Chordata > Mammalia > Carnivora > Mustelidae > Meles > Meles meles. The sequence goes on from NC_060072.1 coordinate 115,571,759, forward strand.
TTCCCTGAGCTTGTATCCTAACTTCTGACCGTACCATTTCCTTGTTGTATAAACCTGAACACATTCCTTAGCCTAATTGTGCCTCAGTTTCCTCATTAGTAAAAAGATATTTCATCTACCTCACAAGGTGAAGGATTAAGTGTACAAGGATTAAGTGTGCTACTATATGTCAAGTTCTTGAAACCATATCTGGGATGCAGTAATCACTACACAATTGTTATTATAATTAATACAGAAATATAAAAAATACAAAAATTATTACACTAAAATTCAGCTCACCAATTTAAAGAACTTGTTGCTCGGATCAAAGAGACAAGACAACCATTGTCTCCATTTAAAACTTAAGAATACAATGGTTGAAATTAGTGCAGCCATTCTGGAAAACACTATGGAGGTTCTTCAAAAAGTTTAAAATAGAACTACCCTTCAACACAGCAATTGCACTACTTGGTACTTACCCAAAGAATACAAAAATACTAATTCAAAGGGATATATGAACCCTGATGTTTATAGCAGTATTACTTACAAGAGCCAAATTAAGGAAACAGCCCAAGGGTCCATCAACTGAGGAATGTATAAAGAAGAAGTGGGATATATAAACAATGGAATATTACTCAACCATAAGAAAGAATGAAATCTTGGGGCACCTGGGTGGCTCAGTGGGATAAAGCCTCTGCCTTCAGTTCAGGTCATGATCTCAGGGTCCTGGAATCGAGCCCCGCATCAGGCTCTCTGCTCAGCGGGGAGCCTGCTTCCCCTTCTCTCTCTGCCTGCCTTTGTGCCTACTTGCGATCTCTCTCTCTCTGTCAAATAAAAAAATAAAAGAATGAAATCTTACCATTTGCAATGAGTATTACGCTGAGAGTATCATGCTAAACAAAATAAGTCAGTCAGAGAAAGACAAATACCATATGATTTCACTAATATGTGGAATTTAAGAAACAAATGAGCAAGGGGAGAAAAGAGAAAGAGGCAAAGCAACAACAGATTCTTAACTATAGAGAACAAACTGATGGCCACCCAAGGGGAGGTGGGTGGGGGGATGGGTGAAATGGGTAATCGCAATTAAGGAGTGCACTTGTGATGAGCACCTAGTGTATGGAAGTGTTGAATCACTATATTGTACACCTGAAACTAATATTATAATGTATGTTAACTAACAGGATTTTTTTTTTTTTGAGAGACAGTGTGTATGCATGCAAGCCTGGGAAGGGCAGAGGGAGAGAAGGGAGAGGAAATCTTAAGCAGGCTCCATTCCCAGCACAGAGCTCAATGGAGGATCCCAAGACTCTGAGATCATGACCAAAACTGAAATCAAGAGTCAGATGCTTAACCAACTGAGTCACCCATGCATCTCATTAACTAGAAGGAATAAAAATAAAACTTAAAAATAAGTAAATAAATACATAAAGATTGAAATATAGAGATAAAAATAAAAATAGATCATAAACCTATGCATCTGACATTATAGCTTATCAGAGGTTTAACACAGTCCTTTTAGTGATAAATCAAACTGTCAAAAATTAGCATACATAGTATATCTAAACAGCATGATTTATAAGTTTGAAATACTAAATACATGAAGAATCTTACACCTATTAAACATAAAATATTATTTTTTAAACATATGTAAGTTTATAAAAATTGACAGGTAACAAAGAGACCACATAGTAATCCTCAATAAATCATAGAGAAAACCTATATGGACTGTTTTATCACAACAAACTAGAAGTGGAAATCATTAATAAAACTGTTAGCCAAAAAAAAAAGGCCATATGTCTAGAAATAAAAATGCTTTAGAAAGAAAAATGCCACTAAATATATCTTTTTGAAAGAAGAAATTATGTGAAATTTTGAAATACTTAAAACTGAATAATAAAAATGCTTCATGTCAATATGTATGTGATAAAACAAATGCAATACTCAAAATAATGAAATGTGTAATTCCAAATATAGTTACCAGAAAATATGAGATGAAAAAAAAAATCACGAAAGTGTACCAAGAGTACATGTAAATGTAGGGCTTATTTGTATTAAAAGCTTTTCTCTGTAGTTTTAATTCAATGTAGGGAGATTTAAAGAGACATAAACCTTTTTAATTTCTCCTTATGGAGGATCTTAATTTATGTTCTTCTAGGGACTGGAAGAATCATGTTCCTAGAGTATTTATTTTCTATCATTCAATCAAGCCCTGGTGATATGACTAATTCTGCCCACACCCTGCTCCTTATCTAGCAACAAGGCACCAGCTGCAAGATTCAGTACCACCTCCTCAACTTCCCCTTGCCAAGGTCCTTAGGATTCTTGCCCCAAGGCATCTATGCCCGAAACCTTGATGAAATCAACTGACTCCCATCCTCCCAGGCAGCCTCAGACATGCAACACTTACACAAACTTGTCAGGTCTTTCTATTTTCCTGGTCTTTTTATTTCCCCTCATTCTTTTCCAAATATTGAATTGGAAATATTAGTGATGAATACAATGAATTATCTAGTTACCACTTGCATAACATTTCCTCCTTTCTTCAAAAATTAAAAAAAATGCATAAAATATGACTAAATGCTCTAGAAATAGATGTGTATATATTTATGTACACATATGTACATTAGAGACATATATATGTTGGAGAGACAGAGTACACTTAGCCCTTTTTTGCTGTAAGTTCTAAGGATACAGAAAAAATAAAAATAAAAAACAAGGTGACAAATATATCCCTACCCTAGGAGTTTACAATCTTTTGGGGGGCAAAAACAAAATAAGTATATCATATAGTAGGATAATGCTGAGGAGAAAAGTAGAGCAAATGATGGATGAAGAATACCAAAGAGTGTGAGAGAGATGGGTGGTAGAGATTAAAGGACAGATTTAGAGCTTAACTATGACTCCAGTCAGGAGAAGAGACTGTGCTAGCATCATTCTCTAATCAGCCAACACCAGAATGTCCATCCCTGTAGAGTCCTCCTTTCCTTCGTGCTTTTTTTTTTAAGATTTTATTTATTTATTTGACAGACAGAGATCACAAGTAGGCAGAGAGGCAGGAGGAAGCAGGATCCCCACTGAGCAGAGAGCCCAATGCAGGGCTCGATCCCAGGACCTTGAGATCATGACCTGAGCCGAAGGCAGAGGCTTTAACCCACTGAGCCATCCAGGCGCCCCTCCTTTCCTTCTTCCTTACTCCCATCAAGCGACCCACCAATTTCTTTAGTTTTCTTTTTTTTTAAATATCTAATGTCTATGCAACCCATTTCTCTTCCTCATTCCCCAAATGTGGAGTCTTTGTCCTCTTTCTTCTCCCCAAGACCCTACTCACACCTCTGCCCTTCCTTGGCCTGGGTCTGTCTCCCTGGTGTCTGCATTCCATACCATTATCAGCAATTCTTTGGGATCAGCAATTCTTTGGGACATGTAGCCCCACTGCTGTCAACTCTTGCTGTGAATCTTGGTTGTTTGAGTGTAAAGGAAAGTTTCAGTTAATAATGCTTTAAGTGTGAAACTTCCTCTGTATCAAAGTACATGAATGAGAAGAAAAAAAAATTATAAACTATTAAAGCTATGCCACAAAGGTCCACAGAGCCTCTTGGAAAATTAGGAATTTCATAGTGTGGCTTCTGAAGCCTCAGCTTCCTCCTCTATAGAATGCGAGTGAGTAATCCCTACTTCACAGTATTGTTAGGAATATCCAGAATTAAGTTCTCAGCATGTGCCTAGTATATAGTAAACCAATCGACGTTTCTATTGTCATCATCATTTCAGATGTGAGGCTTCTCTTCTTTTATCCCCTTGTAATCCTTCTCCCTGTATTTACATTACCAGAGTTACCCTGAATTCCCTCCCTCCACCACTCCCTATATTAAAGGTTAAAAAGCAAGTCTGCTATCACTCATTTGTACTTGACCAGTAGTGTGATTCTAATTTAGTGAGGTAAATATCAGTGTGTCACCTCAACCACAATTTACGTTTTAAAATTTCAGTCTAATTTCAGAAGATCTTCTACCTCACAGAGTAAGTTGGGAGAAATATGGGCAGTTAAGGCAGTTCAAAGTAAGTTTTCAGAACCTCTCCCTCCTGCTTCTTTTAATTAGGATTTCACCCATTTGCAGCTGTGGAATGCTAGCCTTCTGGTCAGGGACGTTTTCCAGAATCTAACATTCCCTCCTCATTTCTCCCCTCCTGGCATGAATCAACTGAATATAGGTTTCAACCACAGTATGCCCAAGAGAGAGGTCTGAACACTGTAGGAGAACACTTTCCCTTCTGAAAAATGCAAGACATACTATTTGCTTCTTTTCTCAGGAAGAACCCAACTACAGAAATATCTGTGGGTGATGCTATTATAAATGGTATCCCAAGCTTCTTTGAACTTGGGTTTCTCACCATAAGTGAATATTCAGTATCCAGTTTATCAAACTCCCCTTTTGGTGTGAATTTGAGAAGCTCGAACCCACGACTCAGGAGCTGACAATTCCTGTAGAAGAAACTGCCAAATGAGTGTCGTCTAAATCTGCTCATGGAGCCAGAGCCAGGATGGAGCTCAAGGTATGCCATGGGAAACCAAATCTTGTTTAGACTCCACATTTCTACAACAACAGTAAGATGATAAAACATATTTAGGATTCATTATATGATAGGGCCTGGTCTCCCCTCTCCAAATACAAGTTCTTTAGGGAAGAATGAGTTTCCTGTATGTCCTATCAACGCTTAGCACCTCATACATGACATAGACTTTGTCACCATTGGTTAACCAATATACCCAAATAAAAAAGCAGTGTTTTTCCACACTCCATATCCCATCAGACATTGTTTGAGGATGGGCCCTTAATGGGAGGGGGCAATCTCCTGGTGTCTTCAACTCTTTAGTTTTGGTATCATGCACATGATGAAAAGAAATTGTACAATGTCATCCCATGGCCGACTGAAGGAATTTCAATATTAGCAACAACAGCCAAAAAAAGAGTACAATGAAATTCTGAGACTAATATATAGTGTCTTTTGTTGAAAGGAACAAGACTCATGAAAAGTTTCTACCATTTGTGCAAGCTTTGCCTTATAAATCACTGATGGGAAGCACGAGATTGTAAATTACTTCAAGCTGGTGGGGCCAGTTTTTAGTGCTGCCAGTTACCAGACACTCTGAATTGACAATGCTGAGATATGTGTGAGCAAGTTAACCCTCTGTGGAGCTGCCAATGATGAAACCAATCCTGAGGGAAGAGCCACCAAGAATGGGATTATTAGCTTCATGGGCAAAAAGAGAAAATGCTTAGTGAAGAAAAAAAATTACTTTAGAAAAATCACCTGAGCAACAAAATTTCATGCTTTATTTGAGCAGCTTTCAAGATAGACTATAATAAGCACCAAGCAGCCAAGCAACTGAGCCTTGTTTTTCTCAGCTGCATCTAATCACACACCTGGTCACACTCATTAACCCTTAATGTCTGATAGCATTTCTATAATTTCCATGGAAGCTGGCATTTTCTCCTCACCTCAGTAATGAACTGTACAGGGTGTGCGGCTGAAGAGAAAACCAGTGAGTGCCTGGAAATGGTGAGCCCGTCCAGAGTCAGACAGCCCTAACTGCACAGGAAGTGGGTACCCTGGTCCATGGGACACCCAGGCAAAAAAAAAACCCTTTTGGTCCAGGGGCCCCAGGAGACTGCAGTTTAGCACCGCTTCTTGCTGATCCAAGGGTGAGAGCTTTTTCCTCGCCTAATAAAATGCATTCTCATTATAGGCTTGTCATTATTTACAGAAAAATGACATTCCCATTATTTAATTTTCTCCCTGGAAGCCTAACCCACACTGACAGTAATCGTGTTTAGCAGGGTGTCCAAATTAACTGGGACCTGACAGTTTCAAATGACCTGCACAGCCTAATAAATTCTTGTACCAAAATTATGAGACTTAAACACAAAGTCTCAAAGATACTCATAGCTACCAGGGGTGATATTGAGGAAGGAGACACAGATATAGTAAAAGTCATTTCTATAATGCACTTCTTGCAACCACCCCAACTCAGTCACTCGATATTTTTAAGCACTTATTTTGCTCTAATGCTGCCCTTGCTTACATATTTCTCTGTCAGTGTTCTTACAGCCCAGTTAGTGTTAGCTTCTGGAGAAGGCTGCCTTCTGTTGAATGTCAGGAAAACTCTGGATACTGGCTAGGGCTCAGAAAATTCTTTAGCTCCTGATGTTGGAAACACCTCCGCTAGGGCTCAGAGCCATGACTATCCCTGTTCTCTCTCCCCTTTCTTATTCCCTTCCTACCTGTAACAGAGAAAAGCAGAAAAAAAATGCCTCCAAGAGAAGTTGATTTTGGTCACCAGTAGGGAAGCTTTGCCAGAGCTGAAACATAATTTCGAGAAACCCTGCTCTCGACTTTGGGCTCAGAACCAAAATGCGCCTCCTCCTTGAATCCCCCACTGAACAGTACTTGGGAGGAAGACACCTGTAAGGGACAGGCTGCGTTCCCAGCCAGCTGACCTGGGAAACAGTGCCTCAACCAGCCCACAAAGCTCCCTCACCCTCAGAGGGCACGTGCTGTTTTTAATTCCCTGTCTTAGACTTGTCTACTTATGTATCTGTCTTGGGGACTATCCAGGGAAGCAGAGGGCTTTCTGTGCTCACATCACATCCTCAGACTTCGCACAGGGCTGGCACAGAGTAAGCATTTAAGGGATAGCTTTTCAATAAACAAGCAAATGTATTGGTCTGTGGACTCCCTTCCTCCATGTTCTTCTGTCCCTACTGCTTCACTTTGGCCTCTTATGGTTTCCTTTACACTTCATCCTCACCTGGCAATCTGATTTTACCTGAATGAAAATGCTGGGGAAGGAGCAGAGAGCAGCTTGAGAGCTTCTTATAGAAACTCTTCATGTTGGTGCCAATAGACACAAATTCAGGGTAGTTCGAGTTCATGCTTCAGTGGTCCAATTATTTGCATTTACATTATTATTATTACTATTACTACTATTATTATTGCTATTAAATTAGTTCCCCAGATTTCATGAGGAAAAGAATTAGATCTCCTATCACTCCACTAAATGCTCCCAAGCTTAACTCATGAGAGCCAGTTCAAAACAAGAGATGGATCTGAAAGAATTGGTAAATATTTGGGATGTTGTGGTAGATTAGAGGGGACATGGTAATGCCAACTTTTTGTGCTAAAATTTCCCCCAAACCTAGTTCATCCTTTCTCAGCGTCTATAAACATATACAAATAGTTTTGCCATATACAAATGATTATTGCCATAATTTATGCATATGCAAATTATTGCCATAATTTAATTTTACACAGGATTCACCTACCTCTACATTTTACTCCTCCCCAAATGCAGCAGCTGTGGCTGCTTTGAAGCCCCTGAGTGGAGATGGAGCTCATACAGCATAAGCCTCCTTAGAAGGACACTGAATAGCAAATTGTGTAGCACATTGAAAGAGTAAGAAATTGTCCATGACAGACTTCTCAAATAAGGAGTGTCTACAAAGAGTGAGAATGGGAGAAGGAGCCTCTAGGAAGTTTCTCTTCTGTGCTTGTGAGCCACCCCTGCCTTCAGCGACATTTCAGAAGCCTTCTTGGCCTTAGACAGTAGAGGAAGCTTAGAGGTGGTATGGGAGGAGGGGCTGGGAGGCTGAGAAGAATCTCACAACCCTCCTGACCCCAGAGAAGAGACCCAGCAGCCATCCCTCCACACTGTGACCCCTGCCAAGGTCCTCCTCCTGAACACACACCCTGACTCCACTGGCAACTGTGAGCACTGTGGAATGGGCTGCACGGGAGAAAAACAGTGGAAAGGAAAGATGTGGGAGAGATATTTAAAAATAAAACTGAAGAATTAAAAAGGAACAATGGAATAAAAGCAAAATGAGAAGGATAAAATTGGAGAAAGCTCTGGTGGGAATCTGTAATACCAATGTAGAGACAACTGGAGGGAGGCATTGCTTCATCTCATTCGGTGAAAAACTCCTATGGTTTCCAGCAGCTAGATGTAAACTGAATCAGCAAGCTTCTCTTGTTTCCACTGCTATCCTCCAAGTCAATTCACTTGGACTATAGCTATATATATAGCTATTTAAAGCCATATAACCTGCCTCCCTACCTTCTAGCTGTGACCCTCAAACTATTTTACATGGCAAGCCTTCCTGTTGTCTGACAATTTTATCTAGAATTATACATAATTCTATCCAGGTATTCCCTAATTAAGACCCAGTAATGGGACATAACTTCCTCAATCCAAACACTGATCAGAAATAGATAATATAGAAAACAGAAAACTAAACCCATTAATGAGGCTCTAAAAACAGGGTAAGTCTCTGTATGGACCAGAAACAGAAGAGAAACACAAGTCAGTGTGCTCTGCTGAAGCTGGAGGTTGCTGGATGCCCATTCTGGAAGGAGGCTGTAACAGTCTGAAGTTTGGATCCAATGGTGGGTAAAAAGGATAAAATTGCTCCATTCAAGAATGGGGATCTAGGATGGCATTACTTAATAGCTCCCACCCTTATTCCCAGTATCCTAAAAAAGAAAGAAAGAAAGAAAAACTAAAAGGTGTAACTAACCATCCCCTGGGAGGCTAGCATTTTTAGTAAGTTACAAGCCCAGGAAGAAAAAAGAAGATAGAAATGTAGTCCCCAGTCAAGTCAGAAAGCAAGCCATGATACTGTCCCCAATACCACTGTGGGACTGGAACCCTATAAGGCCAGGTTTAGGGCACAGAGTCCTGAGCAACTTGGCAAAGGGAACCACAAAACCACTGGCCTAGGAAGGGTAAGCACAAAAAGAAACAGAAAGAAGAAAAACAAAAACAAAAGCCTCCCACACAAAATAAGCCTGCAAAGCAAAATTTCAAAACAGAGGAAGAAATCTAATACTGAGATAGACAGCCAACAAAATCAACATTCAAAACATGAATATACCCCATAGGAAATTAAGTTTGTGAAAACATGTCCCAAACTTTAAAATAGATGTTTGAGTTGTCCAATGAGATAAATGAATAACTTCCATTTTAAAAGAGTGAAAAAGTTTTAAGTAAAAACAAATAAATGAACACTATAAAAGCATTGAGTTAAAAAACTAAATAAATGAGATATGTCCAGCCGTGACTCAAAGAAGGAGTGCATTGCAAGGAATATTCCCTGAATGCACCACAAAGAGATTATATGCAATTAAGATACACAGAGAATGGACTGAGCCCTAAATGCCCAACACGAGTTCTCAGACAGGAAATGCAAACACTACTCAAAATTTAAAATTGTCCATTTTTGAAGAAAGACTTCCAATGAGTCTTCAGGTAGAAAGTACATTCCAATACCAATCAAGATAAATAATGGTAAAGCCATTCCCAGAACCATCATAGTAAAACTGAACATGAATAAAAAGAAAATGTTTACAGCTACAAGAGAGAAGACAGATAATCTACAAAGAAATTACAGTTAGAATCATACCAGAACTTCTCATCAGCAACAATAGTTGAAGAAGACAACTATTGTTGAATAGAAGAATTATATTTTCAACTTGAGAAAAATTAGTAACTCTCAACCTCAGATTTCATACCCAGATAAACTGTAATTCAAAGAGTGAAAAATAGTATTCAGACATAGAAAAATTAAGACTTAAGTACCTACAGACCCTCACTTAAAAAATATTAAAATATTATATCAGGAAAAGTAAAAAGGGAACTCAGAATACATAGATAATTTAAAAATGAAAGGTAACCAGAGAGAAAGATAAAATGTTTTGGTAATCTAACTATTAACTGGAAAAAAAAAAACCAAAAATCTTTTTTTTTTTTTTTAAAGAAAACTAGAAACAAAGATGCATGAAATATTCTATAGATGGTTCATATGTGCAAAGGACCATGTCACATTTAGGGGCAAGATAGAAATACTATGTTAGAGAAAGGTATAATTAATGATGTTGGTTTAAAAGTTAAGAATAACTGACTAAAGAATGGAAACAAAATGTGTAGCTTCTGAGATGGAGCTTGAGAAAATGGCAGAGTGTGAGAACCCTGACCTAATCCCAACCCATATTTACAACTAGATGTCATCCACATCCAATTCAATAAATTGGAGAGTGATCCAAAGACTAGCAGAACAAACTCTGCAACTAATTATAAAGAAGAAACTACATCTAAAATGTTAGGATGGGGCGCCCGGGTGGCTCGGTGGGTTAAAGCCTCTGCCTTCAGCTCAACTTGTGATCCCAGGGTCCTGGGATCAAGCCCTGCATCTGGCTTTCTGCTCAGCGGGGAGCCTGCTTCCTTCTCTCTCTCTGCCTGCTTCTCTGCCTACTTGTGATCTCTGTCAAATAAATAAATAAAATTAAATTTTAAAATAAAATAAAATAAAATGCTAGGACAACCTGAAATGCAGGGAAAGGCTATCCATAGGAGGGATAGGGCTACATGCTTCGAAAGGACAGAGAAACAGACCTTCACACTATGGACAAACAGACCCTCATACCCTCACATAGGGAAACTAATCCCTATAGCATTTGGCTTTAAATATCAGAGGAGCTGAATTCTGTGAGTTTTTAAAACCATTTAGACTTGGAGCCTAGAGCTTTAAAAGTCAGCTGACTCAGTACTCTGTAAGCCAGGTGGGTGATAGCCAGGTCTCTGTCTTTAAAGAGACAGCAGACCGCACAGAGAGGCAATATAAAAACCACAGTTTACACAAAGCTAAAGGCAAACAGGAGACAGGTCTGTTCATACTGATTTCAGAGCATGTTGGAGGATGTCTCTGAAAATGAGGGAGTTGACAGGAGCCATTTTCCTCCTCAGCCCCCCAGCATCAACAGGAGCCACCTGTGGTAGGTGGCACTGCAGAGACGCTTGCTACCTAGCCTGCTAGCAGTACACCATGCCCATGAGTTCTCCTGCCTGCTCCAAGTCTGCTAGCCTCAGCCCTAGGCTCAAAGGAAATTTTATTAAGGCTATATGTGCACCCCACGCAGTACCAGTTGTCAATAGGCACAACACCAGCCTCCACAGAGTGGCCAGTCACTTGCCTCAGCCATTGTCACACACTGGACCCAACCCCACTCTGCTGTTACCCACTAGGTGCCACATCCAACTTCATGCCCCTGCCTGTGCCTACACGCAGTCCCCAGACATACCACTTTGGAGAATCTGTTATATTATAAGACTAGTGGTCCATTACAATTTTTGCTAAAAATGCCATCTTGCTTCCAAGTTCCCTGGCAGGCATGCCACTCCAAAACTTGACTGCCTGGGTCCCATTAACATCACAGACAGCAAGCACAACCCACAACAGGCAGAAAGTGCAAGTGACTGCACTGAAAGGAAAAGTGACTCAGATACAACAGCAGGGTGTAAGCTACAACACACAGATACTCTCCTGAAATGTCAGGTTGAGCAGGGGACACCGAACTGCCGTGCACTCCAGGACCTCTTCTTCATAAAGTCACTACTTTCAAGAGCAGAAGATTTATCTGGCTTTCCTAACACACAAAAACAGACACAGAAAGGCAGACAAATGAAGAGACAGAGAAATTTATCCCAAATGAAAGCACAGGACTCAAGTTGAAAAGAGAGGGAAAAAAAGAAGAATCATGCAAAATGAGAATAGATAGGGAAGTCAGAACCCCATCAAATGTAAAAACATTCAATTATAGGAGACCCAGAAGAAGAAGACAGAAAAAGGAGGACAGAACATTTATTTGAAGAAATAATAGCTGAAAACTTCCCTAATCTGGGGAAAGAAAATATCCTGATCCAGGAAGTACAAAGAACTCCCATCAAAATCAACAACAGCAGACCCACATCAAGACATACTCTAACTAACCTGGTAAAATATAACGACAAACAAAAATTCTAAAAGCCTAAAAGACAAAAGAAGAAAGTAACTTACAAGAGGAAACCCATAAGGCTAGCAGGAGATTTTTTTAATAGAAACTTTGCAAGCCAGAAAAGAATGGCATGATATACACAAAGTGCTGGAAAGAAAAAAAAAATTGCAACCAAGAATATTCTAACCTGCAAGGCTATCATTCAAACTAAGAGAGATAGTTTCCCAGACAAAGTTAAAGGTATTCATGACCATTAAACCAGTCCTGCAAAAAGAGTCCTCTTTAGGCAGGCAGAGATAGAGGAAGGGAAACAGGCTCCCTGCTGAGCAGAGAGCCCTATGCGGTGCTTGATTCCAGGACCCTGAGATCATGACCCAAGCAGAAGGCAGAGGCTTTAACCCACTGAGCCACCCAGGCGTCCCACCAGTTTCCTTCTTTTGCTTGTGGCTATATATTTGTTGAAGAGACAGTCCTTTTCCCATCAGAGATTCCTCCCTGCATATCACCCAGTTATCCCATCCCTTTCCACAAACCTCAGCTTTTTTTTTTTTTTTCCTGGAGTTAAGAGTCTCTCATGGTTTGTCTCCCTCTCTGATGTCTTCCCATTCAGTTTTCCCTCCCTGTTCTTATGCTCCTCTGCACTATTCCTTATACTCCACATATGAGTGAAATCATATGATAACTATCTTTCTCTGCTTGACTTATTTCATTTAGCATAATATCCTCCAGTTCCATCCATGTCAATGCAAATGGAAGGTGTTCATCCTTTGTGATGGCTGAGTAATATTCCATCGTATATATGAGCTACATCTTCTTTATCCATCCATCTGTTGAAGGGTATCTTGGCTCCTTCCACAATTTGGCTATTGTGGACATGTGTCCCTTCTTTCACTGCATCTGTATCTTTGGTATAAATACATGTAGTGCAATTGCTGGGTCATAGTGTAGCTCTAGTCTTAACATCTTGAGGAACCTCCATACTGTTTTCCAGAGGGGCTGTAACAGCTTGTATTCCCATACATGTCAAGCTAAAATCAACAACACAAGAAACAACAAGTTTGATGAGAATGTGGAGGAAAAAGAATCCTCTTACACAGCTCATGGGAATGCAAACTAGTGCACCCACTGTGGAAAACAGTATGGAGCTTCCTCAGATCCATCAATCTGACCCTATGATCATAGGGAAAATCACACAACTTGGTATTTAACCAAAGAATACAAATAATAATGATGATGATGATGATGATAATAATAATTCAAAGGGATGCATGCACCCTTATATTTATAGCAACATTATTTACAATAGAAAAGCTGGGAAAACAGCCCAAGTGTCCATCAATTGATGAATGAATAAAGGAGCTGTGAGAATATATACATATGGAATATTATTCAGTCATAAAAGTGAATGAAATCGTGACATTTGCAATGACATGGACAGAGCTATAGAGTATAATGCTAAGCAAAATAAATCAGAGAAAGACAAATATATGATTTCACTCATATGTGGAATTTAAGAAACAAACAAGCGAAGAAAAAGAGAGAGAGAAACCAAAAAACAATCTTAACTATAGAAAACAAACTTTGCTTACCAGAGGGAAGGTGGGTGGAGATAGGTGATTGAATTAAGGAGTACACTTATGATGAGCACAGGCTTATGTATAGAACTATTGAGTTGCTATACTGTACACCAGAAACTAATATAACACTATATATTAACTGACTGAAAATAAAATAAAAACTTAAATTTAAGCAAATAATAAAATAAAATAAATACTTAAATGTATAGCTTCTGAATCTATAAAGATTTAAAAAGGGGATTCTATGAAACCTTATCAATGTAATAGAAGGCAGGAAAAGAAACTGATAAAGAGTGATAGTCTTAAAAAATTAAAAATGTCTTAAAACTATATCAGTAAAAATTAATTATAAAAATTAATTAAATTTTTAATTTAATAAATTATATTAAAAATAAAAATAAATGGGAAAGATTCACACATCTACTAAAAGAGATTATCTGATTTGCTTAAGAAAATATTTCCTACCATATGCTACTTTCAAGAGAGAAAGAAAAAAAGAAAGAAAGAAACTGCAAGTTTAAAATAAAGAGATAAATAGTATGGCATGCAAATATATTATTTAAAAACAAACTTATTACAACAATTTTAGTACTAGGAAAAAGCATTTAAGAAAAAATCAGTAAGGACACCTGGCCATAGAATAGAAAGGAATAGAACTATATACAATTCTGCACCCAAAGAACTGGCTACACACATTTTTTTTTACATCCAGTATTTTCTGATGATGATATTTTAAGTCACAAAAGAAGTATAGTAGCCTATAAACCACATGTTCTGACAAAAATGCAATTAAATTATATATGAAAATTAAAAGATGACACTAAAATAATGTATCATTAGAAAGTTTAAAGTGCACACAATACCAACTCAGAGGTGAAACAAGAATTCACAGTAGAAATCAGCGATGTTTAGAACTGAACAAAAATGAATTAACTCCATAAAAAACTTATGAGATGAATCCATAAGAGTATTTAATTATAAAATTAAGGTATTAAACATATTAATTTTAAAAACAAGTAGACCAAATACATATGAATCAAGCATTCAACCTAGATTATTGGTGAGGAAGAATACTCCAAAAAAAGAAATGGAGGGAAATAAAAAGATTTTTAAAATAACAAAATAGGGACTCAGTGGGTTAAGCCACTGCCTTCGGTTCAGGTCATGACCTCAGGGTCCCTGGGATCGAGTCCCACATCAGGCTCTCTGCTCAGCAGGGAGCCTGCTTCCCCCGACCCCCCAGCCTGCCTCTCTGCCTACTTGTGAGCTCTCTCTTTGTCAAATAAATAAATAAAATCTAAAAATAAAATAAAATAAAATAACAAAATAGAAAACAAAGAAATAACAGGTAAGGTAACCAAAAAGCTGGTTCTTTGAAAAAGATAATAAAATAGACAAATCACATATAAGACTGGTTAAGAGAAAGAGAAAAAACACAAATTAATAATATTAAGAATAAAAAAGAAGCCATGATTATAGGCATAGAAATATGTAAAATTGAGAGAACTCAATAAACAATTTATGGAAATCTGATGGGGAGACTGAACCATGAAAGACTGGACTCTGAGAAACAAAGTGAGGGTTTTAGAGGGGAGGACATAGGTGGGGAAATAGGTGAGCCTGGTGGTAGGTATTAAGGAGGGCACGTATTGCATGGAATACTAGGTGTGGTACATAAACAATGAATCTTGGAACACTGAAAAAATAAAATTAAATTTAAAAAAAAGAAAAAAATAACAAACTGATAACCTAAACAATAAAAAAAATTTATGAAAATAAACTTGAAAGCTTAAGTAAAATATCTATTTAGACATTAAAAATTACCAAAGACAAGGGGTGCTTGGGTGGCCCAGTTGTTTAATCATCTGACTTTCGGTTTCAGTTCAGGTCATGATTGCAGGGTCGTGGGATGGAGCGCCACATCGGGGTCCATGCTTCGTAGGGAATCTACTTCTCTCCTCCCACTTCCCTCTGCTCCTTCGCCTGCTCATTTCTCTCTCTCTCTCTCACTGTAAAATAAATAAATAAAATCTTTTTTAAAATAACCAATACTGACTAGGAGAAATAGGTAACTGAACAAACCAGTAACATTTTAACATTAAATTAGCAATCAAACCTCTATCTCAAAAACACCTGTAGTGGTTTAGGGGAGAGTTTTACTAAACGTTGATGCATCAAATAATTTCTCTTTCATTCTTTCAATGTTAGATGAGAAGAAAAAGGTACCCATTTGTGAATATTGGTAAATATCAATCTCAAAAGAGACAGAAGCAATGTCATAAAAAGAAATTGCCTTATGTATGTACATACATGCAAAAATCCTTAAAAATTAATTTTTAAAAAGCAAGTCAAATTTAAATGTTTGGGAAAATATTATATCATATAATAATAGAAATATTACCAAGACCAATAGATATGTAAGGATTTAAATGATATTTCAATTTAAGAAAAAATCTACTAATGTAATACAGATTGTAAGAAAAAAAAATGTCGGCTCAATAACCTAAAGAAAAGCATTCGACAAAATTCAATACCTTTTTATTATTAAAATGTATTTGAGGGGCACCTGGGTGGCTCAGTGGGTTAAAGTCTCTGCCTTCGGCTCAGGTCATGATCTCAGGGTCCTGGGATCGAGCCCCACATCGGGCTCTCTGCTCCGCGGGGAGCCTGCTTCCTCCTCTCTCTCTGCCTGCCTCTCTGCCTAGTTGTGATTTCTCTCTGTCAAATAAATAAAATATTTTTTAAAAAATGTATTTGAAACGAGAAAGAATTTTTAAAACTATTAAACTAAATAACTTACCAACGACTAAATCAATATTATATTTCACAGTAAAAATTTAGAAAAATTTTATTCAAGTCAGGGAATTTTTTGTAAAGTTTCCAGTTATCACCCTTTGTATTCAATATTGCACTGAATGTTCTACTCAAATCAATGAGACAGGAAAAAAAATAAATATGAGAATTAGAAGAAAAGACAAAATTTCCCTTCCGTTGTAGATGCTATCATTGTTCACAGAGGAAATCCAAAAGACTATAGCCAATATTGTAGCCCTTCATATATAATACAAAAATTTTGGATTGATATAAATTCAATTTTTTTTATTTGAGAGAGAAAAAGAGTGTGTGCAGGCATGCATGTGCAAGTGAGCAGGAGGAGGGGCAAAGGGAGAGGGAGAGAAGCAGCCACCCTGCTGAGTGCAGAGCCCAATCTCACAATTCTAAGACCATGACCCCAGCTAAAATCAAGAGTCAGTCACATAACCAGATGAGCCATTCACGTGCCCCAACCCTGTGTTTAAGTTTATTATATAAGGTATTCACACAGCAACACTTTTATATATAGTATAAGCAATTGTTTCTATTTTGACTGTGTGTTTAATATTTTGCTACTTGACAAATCTCACATTTCCTTTATTTTTTTTTCCATTTTATTTTTTTTTTCAGCGTAACAATATTCATTGTTTTTGCACAACACCCAGTGCTCCATGCAAAACGTGCCCTCCCTATTACCCACCACCTGTTCCCCCAACCTCCCACCCCTGACCCTTCAAAACCCTCAGGTTGTTTTTCAGAGTCCATAGTCTCTTATGGTTCGCCTCCCCTCCCCAATGTCCATAGCCCGCTCCCCCTCTCCCAATCCCACCTCCCCCCAGCAACCCCCAGTTTGTTTTGTGAGATTAAGAGTCATTTATGGTTTGTCTCCCTCCCAATCCCATCTTGTTTCATTTATTCTTCTCCTATCCCCTACCCCCCCATGTTGCTTCTCCATGTCCTCATATCAGGGAGATCATATGATAGTTGTCTTTCTCCGATTGACTTATTTCACTAAGCATGATACACTCTAGTTACATCCACGTCGTCGCAAATGGCAAGATTTCATTTCTTTTGATGGCTGCATAGTATTCCATTGTGTATATATACCACATCTTCTTTATCCATTCATCTGTTGATGGACATCTAGGTTCTTTCCATAGTCTGGCTATTGTAGACATTGCTGCTATAAACATTTGGGTACACGTGCCCCTTCGGATCACTATGTTTGTATCTTTAGGGTAAATACCCAGTAGTGCAATTGCTGGGTCATAGGGTAGTTCTATTTTCAACACTTTGAGGAACCTCCATGCTGTTTTCCAGAGTGGTTGGACCAGCTTGCATTCCCACCAACAGTGGAGGAGGGTTCCCCTTTCTCCACATCCTCTCCAGCATCTGTCATTTCCTGACTTGTTAATTTTAGCCATTATGACTGGTGTGAGGTGATATCTCATTGTGGTTTTGATTTGTATTTCCCTGATGCCGAGTGACGTGGAGCACTTTTTCATGTGTCTGTTGGCCATCTGGATGTCTTCTTTGCAGAAATGTCTGTTCATGTCCTCTGCCCATTTCTTGATTGGATTGTTTGTTCTTTGGGTGTTGAGTTTGCTAAGTTCCTTATAGATTTTGGATACTAGCCCTTTATCTGATATGTCGTTTGCAAATATCTTCTCCCATTCTGTCAGCTGTCTTTTGGTTTTGTTAACTGTTTCCTTTGCTGTGCAAAAGCTTTTGATCTTGATGAAATCCCAATAGTTCATTTTTGCCCTTGCTTCCCTTGCCTTTGCCGTTGTTCCTAGGAAGATGTTGCTGCGGCTGAGGTCGAAGAGGTTGCTGCCTGCATTCTCCTCAAGGATTTTGATGGATTCCTTTCTCACATTGAGGTCCTTCATCCATTTGGAGTCTATTTTCGTGTGTGGTGTAAGGAAGTGGTCCAATTTCATTTTTCTGCATGTGGCTGTCCAATTTTCCCAGCACCATTTATTGAAGAGGCTGTCTTTTTTCCATTAGACATTCTTTCCTGCTTTGTCGAAGATGAGTTGGCCATAGAGTTGAGGGTCGATTTCTGGGCTCTCTATTCTGTTCCACTGATCTATGTGTCTGTTTTTGTGCCAGTACCATGCTGTCTTGATGATGACAGCTTTGTAATAGAGCTTGAAGTCCGGAATTGTGATGCCACCAACTTTGGCTTTCTTTTTCAATATTCCTTTGGATATTCGAGGTCTTTTCTGGTTCCATATAAATTTTAGGATTATTTGTTCCATTTCTTTGAAAAAAATGGATGGTATTTTGATAGGGATTGCATTAAATGTGTAGATTGCTTTAGGTAGCATAGACATTTTCACAATATTTATTCTTCCAATCCAGGAGCATGGAACATTTTTCCATGTTTTTGTGTCTTCCTCAATTTCTTTCATGAGTACTTTATAATTTTCTGCGTATAGATTCTTAGTCTCTTTGGTTAGGTTTATTCCTAGGTATCTTATAGTTTTGGGTACAATTGTGAATGGGATTGACTCCTTAATTTCTCTTTCTTCTGTCTTGTTGTTGGTGTACAGAAATGCAACTGATTTCTGTGCATTGATTTTATATCCTGACACTTTACTGAATTCCTGTACAAGTTCTAGCAGTTTTGGAGTGGAGTCTTTTGGGTTTTCCACATATAGTATCATATCATCTGCGAAGAGTGATAGTTTGACTTCTCTTTACCAATTTGGATGCCTTTAATTTCTTTTTGTTGTCTGATTGCTGAGGCTAGGACTTCTAATACTATGTTGAATAACAGTGGTGATAATGGACATCCCTGCCATGTTCCTGACCTTAACGGAAAAGCTTTCAGTTTTTCTCCATTGAGAATGATATTCGCGGTGGGTTTTTCATAGATGGCTTTGATAATATTGAGGTATGTGCCCTCTATCCCTACACTTTGAAGAGTTTTGATCAGGAAGGGATGCTGTACTTTGTCAAATGCTTTTTCAGCATCTATTGAGAGTATCATATGGTTCTTGTTCTTTCTTTTATTAATGTGTTCTATCACATTGATTGATTTGCGGATGTTGAACCAACCCTGCAGCCCTGGAATAAATCCCACTTGATCGTGGTGATTAATCCGTTTAATGTACTGTTGAATCCTATTGGCTAGTATTTTGGCGAGAATTTTTGCGTCTGTGTTCATCAAGGATATTGGTCTGTAGTTCTCTTTTTTGGTGGGATCCTTGTCTGGTTTTGGGATCAAGGTGATGCTGGCCTCATAGAATGAGTTTGGAAGTTTTCCTTCCATTTCTATTTTTTGGAACAGTTTCAGGAGAATAGGAATGAGTTCTTCTTTAAATGTTTGGTAGAATTCCCCTGGGAAGCCATCTGGCCCTGGGCTTTTGTTTGTTTGGAGATTTTGGATGACTGTTTCAATCTCCTTACTGGTTATGGGCCTGTTCAGGTTTTCTATTTCTTCCTGGTTCAGTTGTGGTAGTTTATATGTCTCTAGGAATGCATCCATTTCTTCCAGATTGTCCAATTTGTTGGCGTAGAGTTGCTCATAGTATGTTCTTATAATTGTCTGTATTTCTTTGGTGTTAGTTGTGATCTCTCCTCTTTCATTCATGATTTTATTGATTTGGGTCCTTTCTCTTTTCTTTTTGATGAGTCTGGCCAGGGGTTTATCAATCCTATTGATTCTTTCAAAGAACCAGCTCCTAGTTTCATTGATTTTTTCTATTGTTTTTTTGGTTTCTATTTCATTGATTTCTGCTCTGATCTTTATGATTTCTCTTCTCCTGCTGGGTTTAGGGTTTCTTTCTTGTTCTTTCTCCAGCTCCTTTACGCGTAGGGTTAGGTTGTGTACTTGAGACCTTTCTTGTTTCTTGAGAAAGGCTTGTACCGCTATATATTTTCCTCTCAGGTCTGCCTTTGCTGTGTCCCACAGATTTTGAACTGTTGTGTTTTCATTATCATTTGTTTCCATGAATTTTTTCAATTCTTCTTTAATTTCCTGGTTAGCCCATTCATTCTTTAGAAGGATGCTGTTTAGTCTCCATGTATTTGGGTTCTTTCCAGCTTTCGTCTTGTGATTGAGTTCTAGCATCAGAGCATTGTGGTCTGAAAATATGCAGGGAATAATCCTAATCTTTTGATACCGGTTGAGACCTGATTTGTGACCCAGGATGTGATCTATTCTGGAGAAGGTTCCATGTGCACTAGAGAAGAATGTGTATTCTGTTGCTTTGGGATGAAATGTTCTGAATAGATCTGTGATGTCCATCTGGTCCAGTGTGTCATTTAAGGCCTTTATTTCCTTGTTGATCTTTTGTTTGGATGATCTGTCCATTTCAGTGAGGGGAGTGTTAAAGTCCCCTACTATTATTGTATTATTATTGATGTGTTTCTTTGATTTTGTTATTAATTGGTTGATATAGTTGGCTGCTCCCACGTTAGGGGCATAGATATTTAAAATTGTTAGATATTCTTGTTGGACAGACCCTTGGAGTAGGATATAGTGTCCTTCCTCATCTCTTATTATAGTCTTTGGCTTAAAATCTAATTGATCTGATAGAAGGATTGCCACCCCAGCTTTCTTCTGATGCCCATTAGCATGGTAAATTGTTTTCCACCCCCTCACTTTCAATCTGGAGGTGTCTTCGCGTCTAAAATGAGTTTCTTGTAGGCAACATACTGATGGGTTTTGTTTTTTTATCCATTCTGATACCCTGTGTCTTTTGATTGGGGCATTTAGCCCATTAACATTCAGGGTAACTACTGAGAGATATGAATTTAGTGCCATTATTAGCCTGTAAGGTGACTGTTACTGTATATTGTCTCTGTACCTTTCTGATCTACTACTTTTAGGCTCTCTCTTTGCTTAGAGGACCCCTTTCAATATTTCCTGGAGACCTGGTTTGGTGTTTGCAAATTCTTTCAGTCTTTGTTTGTCCTGGAAGATTTTGATCTCTCCTTCTATTTTCAATGATAGCCTAGCTGGATAGAGTATTCTTGGCTGCATGTTTTTCTCGTTGAGTGCTCTGAATATATCATGCCAGCTCTTCCTGGCCTGCCAGGTCTCTGTGGATAAGTCTGCCGCCAATCTAATATTTTTACCATTGTATGTTACAGACTTCTTTTCTCGGGCTGCTTTCAGGATTTTCTCTTTGTCACTAAGACTTGTCAATTTTACTATTAGGTGACGGGGTGTGGACCTATTCTTGTTGACTTTGAGGGGGGTTCTCTGCATCTCCTAGATTTTGATGCTTGTTCCCTTTGCCATATTAGGGAAATTCTCTCCAATGATTCTCTCCAATAGACCTTCTGCTCCCCTCTCTGTTTCTTCTTCTTCTGGATCCCAATTTTTCTAATGTTGTTTCGTCTTATGGTGTCACTTATCTCTCGAATTCTCCCCTCATGGTCCAGTAGCTGTTTGTCCCTCTTTTGCTCGGCTTCTTTATTCTCTGTCATTTGGTCTTCTATATCACTAATTCTTTCTTCTGCCTCATTGATCCTAGCAGTGAGAGCCTCCATTTTTGATTGCACCTCATTAATAGCTTTTTTGATTTCAACTTGGTTAGATTTTAGTTCTTTAATTTCTCCAGAAAGGGCTTTAATATCTCCAGAGAGGGTTTCTCTAATATCTTCCATGCCTTTTTCGAGCCCGGCTAGAATGTTCAGAATCGTCATTCTGAACTCTTGATCTGACATAGTACCAATGTCTGTGTTGATTAGGTCCCTAGCCTTCGGTACTGTCTCTTGTTCTTTTGTTTGTGGTGATTTTTTCCGCCTTGTCATTTTGTCCAGATAAGAGGATATGAAGGAGCAAATAAACTACTAATAGGGTGGCAAAGACCCTGGAAAAATGCGCTGTAACCAAATCAAAAGAGACCCCAAATTGTGGGGGGGAGAAAGGGGATAAAAAACAGGTTCTGAAATAAAAAGAAAAAAAAAAAAAGAAAAGAAAAAAATTTAAAAAATAAAACAAATAAAAAAATATAAAAAAGAAAGAAAAAATATATATATTTAGATGACCTAGTCAAAAAACGTTAAAAAAGAAAAGGGTAAAAGTTTTAAAAAAATTTAGCAGAAGAAGAAAAAAGAAAAAAGAAAAAAAATTGAAAAAAGAAAAAAAAATTGAAAAAAGAAAAAAAAATTGAAGTAGCCGCAAGACTAAAGAATCATGGGGAGAAAGCCATGAGTTCCGTGCTTTGCTTTCTCCTCCTCTGGAATTGCTCTGCTGTCTTAGGAATTGAATCTGCTTTCTCCTTGATAGATGAACTTCGTCCTGGCTGGATATTTTGTTGATCTTCTGGGGGAGGGGCCTGTTGTAGTGACTCTCAAGTGTCTTTGCCCGAGGCGGGATTGCACCGCCCTTACCGGCGGCAGGACTAAGTAATCGGCTCGGGTTCGCTTTTGGGAGCTTCTGTTCCCTGAATGCTTTCCGTATAGTTCTGGAGGACGGGAATGAAAATGGCGGCCTCCCAGTCTCCGGCCCGGAGGAGCCGAGAGCCTGGGGCCCCACTCCTCAGTGCGCCCCCAGAGGACAGCACCCAATCACTCCCGTATCCCCAGCCTCTAGCCGCGCTCCGAGCTCACCCAGCCCGCGACCAGTTCAAGGTAACCCCGAGCTGAGAGTTCAGTCCTCGGCTCTGTCTTTGCAGCCGGTTTCTCCGTTCTAATACCTGCGAGCTCTCCGACACTCCGACACCCCCGATCCTTCTGTGACCTTGAGGGGCCTGGGGCCACGCTGGCCCCGCGTGGGCTTCACCCCGGTTTAGCCCCTGGAGCAATGTCCCTCAGTGGAACAGACTTTTAAAAGTCCTGATTTTGTGCTCCGTTCCTCCACCGCTTGCCAGGAGCCGGCCCCTCCCCCCGCGGTCTATCTCCCCGTCGTTTTAGATTCTCTTCTCTGCCAGTCCTACCTTTCAGAAAGTGGTTGATTTTCTGTTTCTAGAGTTGCTGTTCTTCTTCTCTTCGCTCTCCCGTTGGATTTGTAGGTGTTTGCAATGTTTAGATAAGCTATCGAGCTGATCTCCTGTTACCTGATGTAGTCTCAGGCTGCTACTTCTCCGCCATCTTGACTCCCACCTCACATTTCCTTTTAGTTGTCACACAAAATTAAGAGAAATTATTATATGCTTATTACCTTGTAACAAAAAGGAAGACTGTGTTTGATTTTTGTAACATATCTTCAACAGATGCCATCCTGAAACACCTGACACTGAGTGTTGAATATAAGTTCCAAACAGTGGGGAGAAAGCAGTTATTTACTGAGCATTCTGGCCATTAGGAATTGCTGGTTGTGGATGGTGAATCAAGAGAAGAAGAGGAGGAGAGACAAAGATAAAGCAAGATTATACCCAAGATCGCTTAAATTTCTTAAAATCTATATTGGAAAGAGCTTGGGGGCTGATTTCTATTGGCCTGCACTCGTTTTCCAGTGTTCAATTAGCTTCAATTACCTATCTATAATTATATATTTTCAACAAGGGCCCAGTTGGAGGAAACCATGATTAAGGGTTCCTGTTAAATTGGCCCCTTGTGTATTAGTCATTATTTTAACATTCACTGTAATGACACATTTAATAGTGTATCTGTATATTGAAAAGGGAAGACAGGAATTATTCTACGTTAATAATAAGTTAAGCATTATTTCAACTGATGAAGCAATTAATTTAAATGAAGTCTAATAAGATCAAATAGAGTTTTCAAAACTTGAATCTGCTAAAACACACAAGCATACTCAAATATTCTTATACATCAACAGTCACACTCACCCTCATACACATACACTTTTTAATTTATTATTAATGCAGTTAAATATCTATTAGAAAATAAATCTAGAGAAGACTATTTCTGAAGGATTTCAAAGCTCTTTTGTATTTTAAAATAAAATAACAAAAGTGATGATGATGCTTACCATGATGATAATGATGATGATGAATATTGATAAAGAGTGACTGACATTTGCATTTAATTATGTAAATACATGCATTAATTATCTTAATCCTCATATTATGATATAGACAATTTTATTACTCCATTTTACAGTAGACAAAAGTGAAGTATTCTTATTTGCCCAACCACTCTGCCAACTGTCCTTGCCTGTCCAGCACTGCTCCCCACAAAACTGTGTCACATGCACGTGCAACACATCACATGCACATATGCACACATAAACACACACACAAACACCTCTCAAAATTCACTTGTACAAGTATACAGTGGAAACTGAATGTGAAAAACTTTCATTAAAATGTTTGAAGGTGGGGGTACCTGGGTGGCTCAGTCAGTTAAGTATTCAAATCTTGATTCCAGCTCAGCTCATGATCTCAGGGATGTGAGATCAACCTGGCATCAGGGTTCACAGTGGGTGTGGAACCTGTTTAAGATTCTCTCTCTCCCTCTCTTTTTGTCCATCTCCCTCCAGCTTCAAAAAAAAAAAAAAAAAAAGTCTGAAAATAAAGGGAAAAGCAAAATACAAAGCAAAAGCAGATCTACATATTGAATTCCACAGGTTCTAGATTAACTAAGCTAATTTCCCACCTCTGTGTTTTAATTCTGAGCACATGACTACACAAACTCTTTAGTCCTATTGGTTAATACCAAATATTCAGACAACTCAACGTCCTGACAGATGTTTGAGCCTAAGCCAAGAATTTATAACACTGATGGCCCCCCATTCCCAATTTGTTTGTGCGTTACAAAGAACCATACATCACATAGTTTGTTTGTTTATTTTAAAATAAGTAGAATTGTGGCATTTTACTGCAATAATACAGTAAGTGACACTTTTTCAGGTAAAGGCGACCACACAGCTGATTAAAGTGAATGGAGATACAGCAACTCATGTCTGAGAAGGAAAGCTAATTTCATACAATCTCTATGAGTATTCAGAAGCCATGCAAATGGAAATAGCCTGTTTCCCAACACTGGATAAGAATTCAAATGTACTAATTGAATCCTGCATGTCCAGAATTCTCAAACAACCTTCATAGCCATAAAATACCCAATTTCAACAGCATCCCGAGCTTGGATGAATTTTGAAAGCAAGGCAGGTGCCTGTCCTTGCATATAAAAACAGAATTTTTAAAGTGAGAGTGAATTTTCTTCTTCTTTTAATATTAGAATAAACAAAGAATTTGGTATTGGGGCACCTGGGTGGCTCAATGTGTTAAAGTCTCCGCTTTTGGCTCAGGTCATGATCCTAGGATCCTGGGATCAAGCCTCGCATTGCATCATCCCGTCAGCGTGCTCTCTGCTCAGCAGGGAGCCTGCTTTCTCCTCTCTCTCCGCCTGCCTCTCTGCCTACTTGTGATCTCTGTCAAATAAATAAAATCTTAAAAAAAAAGTTGGTATTAAACTAATGGAGTAAAAAAAATAAATAAATAGGCAAAATGTGAGAAGGGGATTAAGAAGTACAAATTTCCAGTTATAAATAAGTCACAGGAAAGAAAAGTAAATCATAGGGAATATAATCAATAAAAAGAACTTAATTAAATGGAAGAAAAATCCAAATATTTCCATAATTTTTCAGATATATTTTTTTCTCCTTCTTGCTTTTTCCCCTTCATCACCCCACCAGAAAAAACAAACTCTTAATTGGTGAGAAGGAAAAGGGACCATAGTTACCACATTTAGTTCTCAGATCTCAGATACAATGATCAATACTTCCAAGCCAAAGGCAGTAACTTTACTGTCGAACAAAGAATGGCATTCCCAACATAATTCGCTGAAATCTATTGATGTATTATTATAATATAGTATTCTGCAACAGAAAGGAAGAGTTACACAGGCAAATTTAGCTTCTCCTAATCTTCCTCTTGTTATGTGTGTGATTTTGGACACAGTATTATTAATCTGCCCGAGCCTCAGTTTCTTTGGTTATAAAAAAGAGTAACAGTGCCTGCCTTCCTATATATGAAATCACGTAGGACACCACTGGATAGACAAATGGTATACTGCCAACAACTAAATGTAGTTCATGTGAGTTAAGTAAACCCAAGGAGTAGAGTTTTTAGAGTACCACAGAAATCACGGAATCAAAGAATTTCAGAATCAGAAGGGAACTTATAGATCATTCTAGTACCACCTCATTATTTTAAGGAAGAGGAAACTGAGAACTTTACTATTCTTTAGTATCTTTTAATATTTAATGGGAGCACATTAAAATGATAACTAATAAATTAGCTGATTGTAAAAGATGATAGCGACACAGAGCTCTTGACACAGAGCTCCAATGAATAGGGCAAAGCAAGGGCTCAATACATTTTAGCGGAAGAATGACTTCATAGGAAGACTTTGCCAATACAAATCTTATAATCCCTAGTTTCTCAAGAGAACTCAAGGTCAGTCCATTGTTTTTAACTAAGGCGTCTGGCTACTTGGCTTCCCCTTAACTGGCACTGAAATAGGGGTTCTTTTTCCAATGGCTTGCTTCCAGTCCTTCCAGTCAGAGTCCCAGTTATTACAACTATGTTTTAAAAAATGCTACTTATTTCAATTGCTAAATTGTTGTCTTTTTAAAGTAGTGTTCTCCCTGAGAAGTTAAGGAGTAGAACACAAAGAGAAACAATTCCCATATAATTTTTTCATAGATAAGACATGCAATTAACTATAGAATAATAGACTCTATGATTTAGGTCTTATTCCAACCTCCCAGTCATTGAAGGACTCCCACCTAAAATGTGAATGACCTGGTTATCCCATCTTAGAATACATCAGGCATTCCCTGTTGGACAAAGACATCTGTTCCACTTTGGGATGGCTCTATTTCATGAAAATATTTTTTTCCCTAAAATCTGCATCCCAAGGGGCACCTGGGTGGCTCAGTCAGTTAAGCAGCTGCCTTCTGCTCAGGTCATGATCCCGGGGTCCTGGGATGGAACCCTGCATTGGGCTTCCTGCTCAGTGGAGAGCCTGCTTTTCCCTCTCCCTCTCTCTACTGCTCTGCCTATTTGTGCTCTCTATCTCTCTGTCAGGTAAATAAATAAAATCTTAAAAAAAAAAATCTGCATCCCAAAACTTCTTCCCATGATTCCTAGTTCTTCCCCTAGAGCTACCGCTTGTGTCCTGATGTGTTAATCATACTTTTTATTTTCTACATTTATGATATTTTGACATCTTGTGGGGGCATGGCTGGTCAGAGATAGACTGCTCCTTCCAGGGTCAACTATTCCTAAGGTAATATAAAACTCACCTCTGAACATGTCCTTCATAATCAAACCAATCAATCCCAATCCATACACCAGTCACCTCCTTATCTAACTATCACACACAAAGCCAGTATTTCCTCTGCCTTAAATCAACCCAGGGCCAGGTATTGGACAACTGGGGGTATCCCCTCTACCCTAAATCCTCTGGAATTTTCAACCTGGCCAAACCTAAACTATTTCCCCTGCTCTGCCTTTCCTTTCCCATGGAAAACCCAAGAAAGTCGGTGACTTACGCTTTTCCCTCACTGTTCTCTACCTCTTGACCAACACTGGTGCTTCCCCGTCATGGTCCCGCATGCTGTGTCATCCCTCTTCTGAGAATCTTAAGTACTGAAAATCTTCTTTTGATGGCATTAGCCTCTCTGTGCTGTCACTCAATCACCTCTGTAAGTTAAAAATCTCATGGATACAATCATTGAAGTACCAGACAACCCATTTAAGGCTGTTACCCTGTCCCTTCCAAATCTCCTTTCTGACCTTCATTCTTAGCCTTCATCACCTTGCTCAAAACTCGAGAGGTACTCTAACCCAACCATTTCAGAATCTGCTAGCCAGAGCCAAGCACAGTCTTCCATAAGGGGTTGATTATTTTAGAGTGCTAATGGACTCTTCTTTGACCTGGGCAATATGCTTTTATCAATTCAGCCATTATTTTTTTTAGTAACTAATTTATACTACTGGTTAAAATAAAGACTTCTTTAAAAAGAACTCCAACTCCATTTCACATGAACATTTGTTAAATCAAATTTCCTCAGTCTTTACTTGAACAATTCATTTTTTAACCAAATATTAAAATTCATCATTATCTCCATTAAATTTCCAGTTATCCACCAGGACAGGATACCTCTGCTATAGTACTTATATATATTATAAATAATATACAATAGACTATATTACATAATTATATAATATTATATAATTTTTAAGTGAACTATAATTGTACTTCTGCATTGTATTAGTTTCAGGTATGCAATATAAAGAAATTTAATATTTATAAATATTGGAAGTGATCACCAAAATAATTCTTGTTAATACCTATCATCATATATAGTAAAAACCTTTTTCCTGTGATGAGAAAATTTATAATCAACTCTCTTAGCAACTTTCAAATATGCAATACCATATTAACCACAGTCACCATGCTGTACATTATATCTCCATGCCTTATTTATTTCATAACTGGAAGTATGTATCTTTTGATTCCCTGTACCCATATTATATTATTCTTAAATAATAAATAATTATGATGATAGTGATAATAATAAAGGCTAAAATGTACTGGGTGCTACTATGTTAAGTATCTGACATGCACTTTGTTATTAAGTCTACATAAAAACACTATGGGGTAGATACTATTATTACCCTATCTGATTGACAAGAGCATTAAAACTATTTGGTAGTGAGTGTTACTTGCCCAAGATTATATACACAGTGGTATTAAAATGAATTCAAATTCAGGCTTAAGTCCTATATATTCTTATTTATTTCATTTTTTAATTTTTGTTTTTATCTCCCTGTTAAATTATAAAAATCCCCATTATGTTTATCTTTATAGACCAACCCCCTTGTACCTGAATTGAGTGCTCAGGTATCTGTTTTCATTGGATTCTATGTTAAATCTTGATCATTTCACAATCTTATTGCCCAGTCTGCCTGGATTTGCACAGATGTCTTCTTTGTCTCATGCAGCCATTGACAAATACACTGAAACATATGAGACTCTGTAACTTTCCCCTGAGACCCTTTTCTCTTTGAGATAACGTTGGTGACTTTGATGTATGATTGTTCACAAGCTATGGATCTCTCTAACTAGATCACTCCTTTCAACATTCCTCCCTACATCTACACCAAGTGCTTCCTGAGTGTCGCTGATCATTGTTGTCATTATTTCTACCTGAATACCTACATCCTCCCATTAGCAAATTTTTCGATTATTTTTAAAATTGTGATTACATCAAGTTTACAGTAATGCACTACTCTTAACAGTAATCACTTTATTTTTTAAAAAAGGAAATGGATTTGCTTCCTTTTCTTTGTGTACCAACACAGGCTCACACATCTGTATTCTGAGCACTCTTTCTGCATTTCATAATATAATCTAGCTTCATTGATGCAGATTGTGATTAAATTCACCAGAATAACTTTTCCATCATTCTTATACCTTATGTTCCAATGGTGCCTTGCAATTTACCTCCCCTCTCCAAAACATGAAAAAAAAGGAAAACTTTCACAAAATGTGAGGGTGAAATGAATCCCCTGCTTGAAGATGTCAACTCTAGAAGGCACAGCAAATGGAATTGTTAAATTTAAACTCAATTTTCTGTCTATACGTCCAGAGTCCCTTGCATCTAACTATGACAAAGAGGAAACAAGACAACAATTCGGCTCTGTGATTTCTTAGCAGCCTGTAGAGGCCGTCATCTGGAAGTGGAGATAGGGGCCCATTTTAAGTGTTTGGGAGGCTCCTGCAATCATCTCTGCATCCCTCTTGGTTTTAATCCCCTCCTTTGAGGCTTGTTCTCTACTTCCAAATGTAGAGGTCACCATCCCTGATTACAAAGATGAAAGCCCTAAAATATATATTTACATGCACAAGATTTTACATTCCTTTCAATATTCTTATATCTGTAACTTTTGACCTGGAAAATCTCTCCAAGAAAAGACTTCAAACTGCAACATTCAACATGGAAAACATTGCAGAAAGCCTTCCAAGAGCAATAAAAGTAGAATTTGTAACACTTGGTTGGTGGAGAGGGCGGTGTGTTTACAGCTCTAAGGTAGAGCCGAGCACAGCTGCTTTGTGCTTTTTCTCACGGGGCACAGTTTCAAAGCTCTTCCTTCCTCTGTGCCCCAAACCTGTTTACAATAGTCTCTCTCCTCCATAGTACTTGCCACAGGTAGTTAAGTGTGAATAATGACAACCAAAAAAAGAAATAAAACTAAATTCCCATTACGAAAGAAAAACTCAAGCTAGCCCTCTGGGGGAGAGGCTCACAAGGATTAATTATATTGTAGGAGTTGATATCTTTCTTCATTTCCCTTTCCAGCAGTTTTGCAAATACATTTTTCCACATTTTTAAAGAAATGTAAGAACTCCCAAGTTCCATAGCCAGAAAATCCTGACAGTCTCTGATAGCTGAATAATGGATGAAGCTCCACTGTTTACTTAGCAGGGGGAGGGAAAAAAAGGGTGATAGAGAGGTCCAGATAAAGTGCAGGAATCTGACATCCTCTCGTGCTGGACAATGGTGAGAAGAATATCCTGGCTTCTTTTCTTTTTTTGTCCATGAAAAAAAAAAATGTACATGGAAACAACAGTTCATTATAAGGTTCATTAGCATTTCAGGCCTGTACCTAGGAGTTAATCCCTGGATTCTACTCTGCTTCAGTGTGACTGCTTCCTACAGTAAGGGGGTAGGACTTGGAACACAGATTGCTGAACATTTGCATCCCAACAGTCTCAGATGTCTCTTGCACCACCACTCAGAAATCTTCCCTAGGATATCCCCTAAGTTTCTCAGCTAGAAAATGCCTCCACTGTTTCCACACATTCACTTATTGGAAAATTGATTAAAACGTTAAGTTATAATTAGCAAAGTTTAAGGTTTTCTTTTCAGTAAAATTCAGTATTTCAATTATTGATTAATTCACATTCCCGTACTCCTTTGTAGGGCCAACCATACCAAGTGGAATTGAAGGCTGTCAGGGTGTTTGTCTTCAGAGAGAACCCTCCCCATAAAATCTCCCACAATGCCTGTCACAAATACCTAAAATTCCACCATTAGAGATTCACTCTTTTGGTTCTGGAGGCATTTTAATCCCTGGGGGCCCTATTAAAATGCAAAAACTCTGAGAAGAATAACAACATTGAAAGCTATTATTAACTGACAGCAAGGAGGCCCTTGGGAATCGGACACAGGATAGAGCCTGAGGAATAACTATAGGAAATCAGGACATAAGGAGAGGGGAGGTAAGATGGTAGCAAAAATAAACTTTATCTATTGCACCATTTTTCAGGGGCAAGGCAATCCTACTTTGGATATTCCCTGCACTGAGAGAATTCCGTTCAAGGTGAAATGATGGGCACATATAAGCAATTTATTTTCAGTTGTGCTAAAAGAGAAAATCAGCAGTGACACATAATAGTATTTATGCAGAACTCTGACTTTAGTTGGGTATGTTTAATCGGGATGTTGCCCCTGGACTTTCTCCTCTAATGCCTTGAAGTAGTCACTTGGGCTTGTCAATAAGGGTTGTATCTAAATCATATGATTATATGCTCATGTTCTTCTATTCCCTTATCCTCCTGAGAAAATACTAAAATCAATGCTACCATGATGGAGTTGGAGATGTGGAGATGTGGAGAATACTTTTCTGTCTTTGGAGACACCAAAATGGGAACTTTTAATTTGTTTTTAAAATTGTGTATTTTAAATACACCAGGAGTGTTTCTTTAGAAAACATGGAAGTGACTTAACTAATAAGCTCTCCGGAAGAGAAGGACTTAGCACCTACTGATGCTGACTTCTGAAATTTAAGGAAAATCTGTTTCCATCCAACAAATTTTTGGTTTGCATCAGGAAGAAATGGTCCTGGAGTTGTCTCTGTGCCCTTCAGAGAGGCTTCCTTCCCTTCAAAGAGTAATATGGACATTAAAAGATTCAAAAATTCCAGAAAAGATTGAAATTCTGTTATTATCTTATAGTAGTGGGGTGTGTGTGTGTGTGTGTGTGTGTGTGTGTGTGTGTGTGTTTAAAGATATAGATACACATGGAAAAAACTGCAGTAAGAGATTACAGTTTTTTCCCAGAAAAATAACTTAAAGTATCTGAAGGTGTTATGCCTAAAGGGGAAGAAATAGGTTGAGGAAATAAGTTTCTATACTTTTCTCATACACCTGAAATAAAAGGTTACAGAGGTATTTTCTATGGCTTGCTTATTGTCAGTGCTGTCATTTTTGTAGTAAGAAGACAGGAGTATTTGACTTAAACCCAGACCCACCTCAGGGCACTTGTAAGTGCATTCAAGACTCTACTCAGTGCAGTGTGATCAGTCAGCAAAGGGCTTCTGACCAGAAGAAAGGTATGGTCTAGGAAATAAATCCCTAGAGAAATAAAGTGAGTATGCCTTAAGAAAATTTGTAGATTTGAAAAGAAAGAGTAGATCTATTTCTTTAAATCTTGCTTCAAATAGTGCTTTCACTCTAAGTGAATAACAATTTAACTATAGTTAATTATGGATCGATGGTCATATTATTATTTTAACAAAGAGTTACACTTCTGTTCAGAAATCCTAATCAAGATGCCTTTGGTACTCATCTGAGTTATCTGAGCCTCAGATAAGTTTCTCCACTGGCCTACGCTATACCTTAACAAAACAGGCACACCTCAAACATGACATGCTCCATTTCTGATGTCCCAGAAGAGTGAAAAACAAAAGTCAGAAGTGCCTGAGAAAAATCCAGGAAAATCCTAGGCCAATATAATAGTTCGGAAACCCACCTACCATGACAAAACAAAACAAAACAAGAAACCCACACTTAATGTCCTTCTGACCATGGTTCAACAGCCTTTATATATGTGAAAAACAGCTAGGTCATTTTCCAAAACAGCAACCTTATTTTCTTTCAAGCACTGTGCGATGGACTTACTCTACACTCGACTATCTCCTGTGTAAAGGAGGAGCAAGTATCCTGAGGAATTTCCTGAAGTTGCCTTCAATAGCTGCTTCTGAAATGAATAATGAATCCAGTGACTCAGGATTGTCAATATTTTTATCAAGGATATGGAGGTACACGATTGTGCATATACATGCTTTGTTTATGACTTAAAAAGGCAGTTGTGCTTGTTGCTGTTAACAGTCACAACCATTCTTTCAATCAACAAATGCTGAGTACCAGTTGGATGTCAAGGCATACACTAAATACTAGGAAAGAAAAAATAAATAAGTGTCTGACATTTAGTCTAGCCTAGGCAACTATTCAATAGAGTAATGAGAGTACAAGTATTAACTGTTATAATAAATGCATGTATGAAATGCTGTGAGCTTTAAAAGTTGTCACTATAAGAATTATGACTATATATTGTGATTAATTTTTAAATAATACATGAATAATTACTCTGTAATGAGCAGTCCCTATGTGGCAAGCATACACATACTATCTCTTTTTCTCTTTTTTATAACACCTCCCTAAGATGACTACTATAATCCAGCTAAGGAAACTGGAGCTTGTGAGGTTAACTGATTTTTCAAAATCAAACTGCTATGGTAAAGCTGATGATATCTAAAGTCAAGTCAGGTCTGACAATGGCCATGATCCTAAACACTAAGTCATACTTAGCCATAGTTCTGAATTCTAAAATATATTCTGTCCTCTTTACCTTGGTCAGTGCTATTGTCCCTTGCTCCAAAGACTTCCGGAGCACTCGTCTTTGAAAATTATACCCATTGTCTGTAGCACACATTGTTTAATCCATTTGTACTGGCTACAATCGATCCCCAAAGAGACGCCCCTGGTACCTTAAAAATGAAACAATCTCAAGTAACTAAAATAAAACGTCAGCAAACTTCAGCAAAGTATCCCAGTGGAGAGCCATGTGCAAGGAAATATTTTGAGGTCATATAGGAGACAGTAATCTTTGTTTGGGAGCCAAAACACACTTCCCTAGCGAGGCTGCAGGATACACATAAATAATCCAGCCTGGAGAAAGGTCACCTCTGAGGCTAGAGCCAGGGTTAGCAGTGACAGCTTGCAAACCAATTGCTCTGAAAATCTTCAACAAGTCTGGCTAAGTACCACAGGGAGAGTGGTGCTGAAAGCAGATAAGACTTAACTCCTCTGCAGGAGGAGCCAACCTTGAACCCTATTGTTGCTCAGTAGATTTTATGAGGCATCACACTGCATTCCCTGCTGTGAGGGAAACCACAGAGCAGACAAGTATGCTCCTTGAGGGACAGGAAACACAGGCCAGAGGGCATTCAGGGAGGTCACAAGACCACAGGGCAGCAGGCAGGAATCAATAGCACTGAGCAGAATCCAGAGGAATCAATGACCCCTAGACTTTGTGGCAGTTTAGCAAACTTGATTAACAGTGCATATGGAGCTGGCCCAAGGCTGTGCAGGCAGTTACAGACACCAGTTTTTAGAGAATCAGCAGAATAATACTGAGTTCACAGTGAAATAGATCTGTTAAAAGCATGATTCCTAAGCAGGGATGCCTAGCAAAGGCAGAGCAGATGGTCACGTATGTATGATCAGGAAAACATTCTTCCCTGCTGCCTCTAGGTCTGAAATTACTCTAGCCATTCTCTGGGTTAAACTGGTTTTCCACTCTCTGTTATACTAGTTTTAACTCTTTTACCATGATAAATTTCAAACATAAGCAGGGAGAATGGTATAATAAACAACCACCATATATGCATACCGACCATCAACATTTACTAACTCCTAGCCAGACTTGTTCATCCCTGACCCATCCCTTCTCCCTAACCCATGCACACTTTACTGCATTAGTAGGGGATAAATCCTAGACACAATAATATGGTTTTATCCATGGTACTTTTTTTTTGAATCTCTAAAAGGACTTCTTTTTTAAATACACCACACTATTACCACACCAAAAATAAATTGAATAATTCCTCACTGTCATCAAAGACCTAATTGGTGTTCAAATTTCCTCAGTTGCCTCAAATGATATTTTTACGGTTTGTTTGTTTTTTTAATTAGAACTTAAATAAGGACTATACATTACAAAGGATTGATGTCTCTTAAGTATTTTTAATTATGTATGTTTCCCTCTTCCCCTCTTTTTTTTTCTTTGCAATGTATTCACTGAAAAAACTGGGTCTTATGTAAAGCTTATTAAATTTTGGACTTTGATGATTGCATTCACATGGTGTCATTTAATGTATTCCTCTGTCCCCTGTCTCCCCTGGTAATTGAGTCTAGATACTTGATCAAGTTTAAGTTCTATTTTTTGGCAAAAATACATCATGGGAATTGGAAGGGGAGGTGAACCATGAGAGACTATGGACTCTGAAAAACAACCTGAGGGTCTAGAAGGGGCAGGGGGTGGGAGGTTGGGAGAACAAGGTGGTGGGTATTAGTGAGGGCACTTGTTGCATGGAGCACTGGGTGTGGTACAAAAACAATGAACACTGTTATGCTGAAAAGAAAAAAAAAAGTGATAAATGTTTTTAAAAAAGAGAGAGAAAGATACATCTACATTAAAAAAAAACCATCATGGGTGGTGGTGTGCACTTCCATCAAGAAACACATGATATTGGGCATCTGGGCAGCTCAGTTGGTCAAGCGTCTGTCTTTGGTTCAGGTCATGATCCCAGAGTCCTGGGATTGAGACCTGAGATCAAGTCCCACATCAGGCTCTTCGCTCAGCAAGGAGCCTGCTTCTCCCTCTCCCTCTGCTGTTCTCTGTGCTTGTGCTCTCTTCCTCTCTCTGTCAAATAAACAAACAAAATCTAAGAAAGAAAGAAAGAGAGAGAGAGAGAGAAAGGAAGAAAAAGAAAGAAAGAAAGAAAGAATATCAGGTTGTCTCTCATGATTTAATGCTAGCTGCCATTGATGATTATTGTCTGGATCTATTACTTCATTTGGGATTGTAAAATTATATTTTAATTCTATTATTTCTCTTTTATCTAATAAGTAGAATACTTATATGGAGAAACATGCCCTCGTCAAGTATCTGATTACTCAGAGACAGGATAAATGTTTCTCTGAGGAACCAAGTGCTCTTGATTCTTCTTCTTTATTTACTAGTTTCCATTAATTATCAGTTGTTTGATGAGCACCCTTAAAAGAGTCTTTTATTACTATGATCCCACTGATTTATACATGTTTAATATATTCCAATCAATTGCTGTAGCTATCTTCATCAGTACTCAGTTTACCCCATCTTTTACTACTGGTAGCCTCTTCAAGTTGCCTCAAAGTTCCTTTTGATATAACTTTTGAGCACGCATTTGTTCACCTTTTATATTTCCTGCCCCTGACTGGAATCAACCAATTACCTAACAAATGCTGTTTTTCAGATATGAGAAATAATATTGGAGACCACAATCTGAGCCTAGAGGAAATAATGGATGATGACTTGATCATTATTTCTATGTCTAGGACTGAACCAGGGTATATTTTTTTCAAAGAAAAAATACTTGATGAGTTTATACAAAGGTTGCTGATTAAAATTTACAATCACAGGGTTTTTACTTAATTCCTTATTTTATACTTGTACACTTACATTGAGATTAGTTCCTTACAAAAGTAATAGAAGTATGCAATAGCTTTATCTGATATGTCTCTAACAGCTTTAGAATAGCAACACCAATATTATTCCTAACAATATGATTATGAAAAACACTTCAAGATTGTTCAATGGTTTGTTGTTGTTTTGTGTCAGGGTATACTTTTCTAGAGCCATACAGACACATTATTGTGTTTGAAATAATTCTATGGGTGATTATGCCACCAATCTCATACGTGGTTAGGTTTATTCATTAATTTTGGTTTTCTATTTTTTTTCTCTTTAGGAATTTCTTATTAAATTTAATTTTTTAATTTGATAAAACATTTACATGGCTTCAAAATTGTAGCTATAAAACAAAGTATATTCAGAGAAATCTACCTTCTCTCTATCTTCTCCATTCTGTCCCTTCTTTGTCCCTTGAGTAATTTTTGTTAGGTATTGGTTTATTATATATAAATATGTGTATTTGTTATATAAATAAATGTATATTTGTTTAGATAGATACAGAAATACACTCACACAAATATGTATATATTTATTCTAATTCCTCCTTTTTAAATTATAAGTTAGCATACTATATATAGTGTTTTTTAAATCTTACTCTTGTCACTTAAAATATCTTGGAGATTTGGGGCACCTGGATGGCTCAGAGGGTTAAGCCTCTGCCTTCTGCTCAGGTCATGATCTCAGGGTCCTGGGATTGAGCCCCGCATTGGACTCTCTGCTCAGCAGGGAGCCTGCTTTCTCTTCACTCTCTGCCTGCCTCTCTGCCTACTTATGATTTCTCCCTCTGTGTCAAATTAATAAATAAAATCTTTTAAAAAAGTAAAAAAAATTCTTGGAGATTAATTCATAACAATATATAAAATATTTCTCATTCCTTTTTATAGCTCTATAGTACTCTATTATGGGGCTAGGTCATAGTTTTCAACTACGTCTGCCTGTATTGATGGGCATTTGAGTCATTTCCAATCTTGTGCTATTGCAAATAATGCTCCAACGACTAATCTTATGAATATATCTTTTTCTTTCTCTATCTTTCTTTCTTTCTTTCTGTCAGTCTTTTGTTATTATTGTTGTTATACATTTCTAGGACACAAATAATTCTCTGAGAGATAATATTTATTAGTGATTCTCACCTTGGGTGAATTGGTTTATCAGATTCTAGCCTAGAATACTTCTTCAATTATTTGTTAAAACACTCAGAATCACTTATTTGCCGCCCAGGATTTAGGCAGGATGAGAGCACTTGGCACAGAAAAAGAGGTTCAGCATTGAAATTTGGGAAGCAGGACTCATAAAGGAAAACTAAGGGATTTACTAACCCATTTTATAATTTTGCCTTTATTAAGGGATTAAATGAGATGACCAAAACGCTTACAAAAATCTTGAGGTGCTTTCAGATAGAATATAATTCACTTGTGGTTACTTTTCTTTCAGATTAGCAGAAGTCAAGGATATGCTCCTTTTGGAAGCCATTTGGTATAGTATGAGTTGCTTTATTACAATCATATAGATATAATAGTGAGTATCAGTACTAAGATTTATGGCATAAACACGCATTTACCCCGAACAGCTACTAAAAAAAAACAAAAACAAAAAAAACTGCAACGACCTTCATAAGTTGCATCTTCCCCTTTACTGAAGAATCATGGATCATCTACAGTTATGGAAGAAAACTAGAATATAGCTGTGCCATTTTTCACCTTTTTAAGAACCCTCCTCAAAAGTCACAAAAAGAGCCACCAAGACAAAAGAATTTTAGAAGCAATCTACTTATTTTTATGAATGAATGACAGAGGCGAGAGAAACGATTGGCAAAGTATAACTGCAGCTAGAATAATTCCTTTTTCTTTCCAAATTTTAGGTTTGAACCTTAATTACATTTCTTCTAAAAAAAGACCAGATAGAGAGGTAGGGTTTCGAGGCCCAGTAACCCGCCTGATCTCTGCATGAGGTTGGAGGAGCTCTGGAAATTTCGTAGGACTAAATTTCATCCAAGGAAAAATTACAGGGTGACAAATCAAAAAAGAGAAAGAAGAAGAGTATACAAGTGCAAGGCAGCATAGAAATGAGGAAGCAGTAAAAGCTTTGAAGTAAGGAATATCACAGAGCAACTTTTACTTTGGGCAGGGAATAAACAAGGCAACCAAATTCCTGATCAACATCCACCAGATGCTGAGTGCTAGCCCAGCTTCTTATCCTTTGTATTCTGTCAGATGGGAACTCCTGTTTACCTTTTAAGGCTGACCTGAGCATGAGGTTTGTCCTTAATTTCCACTAATTTATGGGCATTAGTTTGTTCTGGCATGGCTGGTTTAAATTCTTTTGGGTATTTCTGCTATGCTGTTGTCATGGCAACCTCCACATTATAAACCTCTGCACTCAGGGGAGGTTGATTACATATGGAAGGAGGAGCATATTTAACCAGACAAGTGAGGCATGAGCCCAGGATTCCAGACTGGGAAGACTGGACAGACTAGTGGAGGAGGGATAGAGGGCATGATGAGGATAGGAGGGAAGGAGCAAACACTCTAGTCATTGTTCTCCAGAGAAATGGAGGTGTGTAGGTGACGTCTCTACAACAAATCCATTTCTAAGCACTGCTAAGACTCTCCACTGCCATGAAATCCAAATGCCACAGCTCACCCTCAGACGTCCTCCACCAATATTCCCTTCTCTTTTTAATACGGCCATTTCTCTAGTCCCTCAGAAAACCTCCTGCAGCAACCAAACTAACTCATTGGCCCCAAATCTTGATTTCCCATTGCTACAGCCAAACTTGGGTCCTCATTCAACCCAAGGTATTTTCTCAGCTCTGTCCTCAACTTCTAAACCCAGAGAATAATTCATTCCCCTTAGTAAGCCTGAAGCACTTATTCATACCTCACAAGTCTTCAGTCAGCAGGGACTATGATTGTACCTGGTGCACAGATGTATGATAGTGTATATTTACAGATATCCACGTTTCCCCTTTGTTTTCCCAAGTAGTATGAGGAACTGATGACCAAATCTGAGCTTCTGAGATATAAATTTGGCTGTCTCATGCGTGGGAACGCATCTGTCTTCTGGACATTCTTTACTTTTGAACTAGCCTCAGTTTTAGAATGCTCACTTCAATGTTTTTTCCACTGCTGCAGATAACCAAGATGTCTGTCTGACTCCTCCAGTTGCCATGCTCTTCCCCATTTCTTATGTGACTGGTTCCTGATCACCCAGAATGAGATGCAAACAACACCTCCTCACAGACTTCCCTCACCTTCCAGTCTCCAGAAGCCTTCCAGTCATTCTAGCTGGCTGCTCCCTGTTTTGTTCCCATGGTAACATTAATGATTTCTTGAGTTACTATTGCATTATTTCTTTATTTTCCCTGTTTCCTCATGAGAATGTAAGACCCAGAAAAGAAAGGAACTCATCTGTCCTGCTTGCAACTTGCCTGTGGAATAGTGATATATTTATTGCATTATCATTACGTATTTATTGATAAATCAGTGAATTCACATTCTAAAAAAAAAAGTTGTAATTTTTCTTTAATTATTCCAACCATTCATTTACAAATAACGGAATCACCTGATAATGTGGGAAGTTTTCAAATTCACTTTAAGATTCTGTTCTTTTGTTATTGTTATCATGATAAAGACCAAGCGAACAGCATTTTCAGAACTCTAGAACCCAGAACTCTTCCCCAACCTAGCCTTCTGTATCACTCTCTTATATAGAAAGTGTTTAATTAATAACCTTGTCAGATGCCAAATGCAACTGACTTCAAAAATTTTAATAGTCTTGTGAAGTGCTTTAGAAGGGTGGGGGGATCTTTACAAGCCTGTTTCTATGAATTCTTAATTCAATCCCTCTAGTAATCCTATGTAGGAGAAATGGTGTAGCCCCACAGGACAGAAAATGGGACCAGGGCTCAGAGTGTTTAAATGGTCAGGTGATAGGAATAGTAAGTGACCAGGCCTGCATTCTAACTTTGTCTTTTGATTTCACATTAACACTTTGTTCCTCACATCTTCTAACACTAGTTTTCAAGAGGAAGGGTCATGTCATGAAAGAAACCCTGGAACAAGACTCCAGCAAAATCTCTCCTCATTCAAAACTTGGTTTGTGATTTGCTGGCCATGTGATCTTCAGCATCTTCTCCATCTGTAAAGTTTGTGCCTTAACTAAGACACTATAACAAAATACTATAAACAGGACTTATATACAACAGAAATTTATTTCTCATAGTTCCAGAGGCTCTAAGCCTGAGATCAGAATACCAGCATAGTCTGGTTCTGGTGAGAGCTCTCTTCTGCAGACTGCTACAGATTGCTGACTTCTCATTGTATCCTCCCGTGGTGGAGAGCCTAGATGGGATGCAACCAGTCTTGTGACTTTCATAAGGGCACTAATCTCATTCATGAGGGCTCCATCCTTATGACCTCATCTAATCCTCATTACCACCCAATACCATCGCATTAGGGGGTGAGGTTTCAGCATATGAATTGGGGGGAAGGGGTACAAACATTTGATCCATAACAGTTGAAATAGCAAAAAACATACCTCCCCGCCAACTCCATATGGTGGCTGTGATGAGCAGTTGGGATATATGTACATCAAAACACAGCACTGCATCAAAGAATGCATCCCAGTGGGTTTGCATCCTGACTGCCTGCCATTCTATCCTCTTTGCTTCAGGTCTATTCCAGAATCTAATAAAGCAAGAGAGGAGTCACAAGTGAGAAACTCAATGGATTGGGGCAGTGAGATGAGGGAGTGGAGTATCTAGAGAAACCTCTTCTGGAAGAATAAAAACATAAACAGTAACTAGCACACTGGCAAAGCTGCTGATTGAAGTGAATATCAGCTTGAGTTCTCTTGGCAAGTCCTAGAGACATATTTCACAGGGAGAACAGGAGTTAAAGATGGCATGCTCCAGCTAGCACATTTCAGTAGGCTTAACACAACAAACCCAAAGGAAACAAACCAGCCCCAAAGGGGACTGAGCTCATAGTTCTCCATCCCCGTGACTGACAGTTAATACTCAATATGGCAAACTGCTGGAGGATATTCAGCAATTCCATCCTGTCTCCGGCTGAGGATTCAGATCTGACAGGTCAAATGAAACAAAATCATCCTTTACTCCTCCCTGATCAAGTTTTCCAGAGAAATTGGTGAGAGAACAAAAACAAATCCCTAGAATAATCTTTTTCACAGAATCCTTTTCAAGCCTCTAACTAAACTAAAACAAAAGCCAATAAAAAAGAAAAGCTAAAAGGTTTTTTTTACATTTTAGTTGAATCAGAAGGATTCATGTTATGACCTAGATAAGAGGTTCTTAATATTTTTTCTTTTTCCTTAAGACACTATTAAAATGAGACTCTTAATATCCTATCATAAAAAGACTTGAACAAATCTATAATTTATGTTATGATTTTTGAGAGATTTTACCTGAAGGAAGTGTCAAGCCTATCAGAGCTCTAGCAAGCTCTCCTTGAAAATGCTTTCCACTACTAATAGACAGAACCCTTTTTCTTATTATTTATACAAGGGATTCTTTGATTTTCTGTGTGTGACACTTTGGGGTGAAAAACTGGTGACTGCATTAATTAAAAACAAAGATGAGATGTTTTATTTTTTTCTCTCCAGAAAAATTCTAGTTGAAGTCCCTTCAAGCAGACCTCAATGTAAGCCAGGCAGCCCGCCAACCAGAGCCCAGCACTCAGGTTTTTGTCATTTGATCTGATACAAGCTTAAGTTTAGAACCATTAATTGGTGCGTAAGATGAAGAGTTAAGCTCTAAGCAGTAGAAATAGACTTAGATGGCAGTTTGATCAGTCATCTCAAAATTCAAAGAGAAAAGAGTTGACTCTACCTACCTCCTGCCACCTCTTACTTTCTTCCTCTCTTCACTCCTCCCCTACCACAAAGGGCTGGATCACTT
Organism: Meles meles; assembly: GCF_922984935.1. Lineage (NCBI taxonomy): Eukaryota > Metazoa > Chordata > Mammalia > Carnivora > Mustelidae > Meles > Meles meles. The sequence continues at coordinate 115,614,336 of NC_060072.1, forward strand.
GAGAAAGAAAGAAGAACAAAGAATAGGGCTTCTGCCTCAAAATGCCCTAGGAAGAGCCTGTCCTCTACTTTGTGTTATTTGGAGGAATCCCAGGTACCTGGGAGACAGCAGTATCAGGATGCAAATCATGATCTTCTATCTTTTCCTCCCTAGGAAAACCACTGGTCAATAAATGTCCTTATATAAGAGAAATATGCATGCTTTCAGTTGTATTATCCCAGTGGAACCACACAACATTCTTGAAAGGTCAGTATGGAATTTTGCGGTTTCAAGGATGAAGGACGGTGGGGTTTGCCCAAGATTCCCTCATAGGAGAAAGAAAAGATTCAATTCTTAGAACTGGGAAAACAGAAGGGTTTTTATTTCAGGGTCAGTGCTCTTTCTTGCTTCTGTGTCTCTTTTCAATGAGTAACTATCATAGGCAAAGAAAAAAATAAATATTAGACCTGATTTCTACCAAAGGGCTTCCCATTCTGTTTGGAAATACAGAATGCCATGTCTCTGTGAGTTACCAGCTGCAGACTCTCAGGGTAATTGCTGTGGTGCTATGTAAGAGACACTGAATTTACACTTCCTTTGTGGGATTGGTCAGCTCCTGTATACTCTTTAGGATGTCACGTCCAGAGAAAGTTGGCAGCACTGTGCCACAAAGAGCCACATGAGGTGTTCTCCTGTCATTATTTCCATTGAAAACTGACATTTTGTGGAACATTATAGCAATTCCTCAAAAAATTAAATATAAAGTCACCCACCAAAGCATCTCAGTTCTGGGTATATACCCAAAAGAACTGAAAGCAGGGTCTTGAAGTAATATTTGTAGGCCCATGTTCATAGCAGCATTATTCACTAATAGCCAAGAGGTAGAAGCAGTCTAAGTGGTCATTGAAAAATGAATAAATATTTATTCATAATGACAGGAGAACACCTCATGTGGCTCTTTGCGGCACAGTGCTGCCAACTTTCTCTGGACGTGACATCCTAAAGAGTATACAGGAGCTGACCAATCCCACAAAGGAAGTGTAAATTCAGCGGGCTATGGACATTGGGGAGGGGAGGCGAACCATAAGAGACTATGGACTCTGAAAAACAACCTGAGGGTTTTGAAGGGTCAGGGGTGGGAGGTTGGGGGAACAGGTGGTGGGTAATGGGGAGGGCACGTTTCGCATGGAGCACTGGGTGTTGTGCAAAAAGAATGAATACTGTTACGCTGAAAAAATAAATAAAATGAAAAAAAAAAAGAATGTCAGCTGATAAATGAAGAAAAAAAAAGAAAAATGAATAAATAAATAAAATGTGGTATATACATACAATGGAATATTATTTAATCTCAAAAAGGAAGAAAATTCTGACTCCTGCTACAACATGAATGGACCTGGAGGACATTGTACCAAGTAAAATAAACTAGTCACAAAAGGGTAAATGCTGTATGATTCCACTTACATGAGATACTTAGAGTAGTCAAATTTATAAAGAAAGAAAATGGGATGATGGTTGCCAGGGGCTAGGGAAAGGGGATGAAAGTGCATTGTGTTTAATGGGTTCAGAGTTTTAGTTTAGTAAGATGAAGAGTTGGGATATAGACAGTGATGATGATTACACAACAGTGTGAATGTACTATTGACACTGAACTGTAAACTTAAGAATGGTTAAGATAATAAATTTTACATTATGTGCTTTTTTATCACAATTTAATTAATACTAAACAAATTTTTAAATTTTTTTTTTTTAAGAACTAACATTTTGTGGGGCAGCTGAGTGCCTCAGTCGATTGGGCGTCTGCTTCCAGCTCAGGTCATGAACTCAGGGTTCTGGGATCCAGCCTATTGTTGGGCTCCCTGCTCGGTGGGGAGCCTGTTTCTTACTCTCCCCTCTGCGTGCCTCTCCCCCTGCTTGTGCTTACTTGCTCCCTCTCTCTCTCACTCTCTCTGTATCAAATAAATAAATAAAATCTTAAAAAAAAAAAGAAAGAAAGAAAGAAAGAACTAACCTTCTCTGAGTGCCTGGGTGGCTCAGTAAGTTAAGAGTCTGTCTTCAGCTCAGATCATGATCCCAGGGTCCTGGGTTTGAGCCCCACATCGGGCTCCTTGCTCAGCCAGGAGTCCGCTTCTCCCTCTGCTTCTGCCCCTCCTCTGCACTCATGCTTGCTCTTGCGTTCTCCTTCTCTCTCAAGTAAATAAATAAAATCTTTAATAAATAAAAAATGAATAAATAAATAACTAGCAATTTGTGAATGAGCATACTGGGTATCAAAAACGGGTTTCATTGGTAAAATGAGTAACTTTTAAATAGCATGATGAGTAGTAGAAATTGTCTTTCATCAGTAAAACTAAAAGTATTTAGGGTATGTGGATAGACTAAAATTGTTTAGAAACACTCCCCTCCTTGCCTGAAGTGGGCAGAGTGGAGCACAGGACCTGCACAGTATGCCCCTGAAGAATACACTCGAAGTCGGACCCAGGTCAGTATAAGGTGCAGTCCAGTGCTTGATGCCCACTAGAAGGCACAGAATCCACCTCAAGGGGGCTGCTGGGCTTACCTTGACAGACACTTTGTGTTTGGAACCTCTAAAAGGCCAGGTGCTGGGCCTTCACTGACTTGCAGAACAGGTTTATAAACTGTTTTGTGCCTACATGGGATTAATATTTAGCTAATAAATGTCTGTTTAGAAATGTCAGTTCACTATGACCTGAAAGAGAAAGTGTGGGGGAGAAGACGTCCCTTACCCCCTCCAACTCCATGGCTCTTTACCAAAATTAAGCTAAAAACTGCAGAGGGACAGATCCACTGTGAAGTCAATGACACTTTGGGCCTCTCCTCAGGCTCTGTATCTAATTTGCTGGTCATAGTTTTGTAGTCATTATCTTAAAAAGGACCCCCTATTGAATACATTTCAGGCTCAGCAGCACTTGGCTAGCTCTCTGACTGGAGAATGAATAAGTTCGCTTAGGTCGGTTCCAAGGCGGGTTATCTGGAAGCAGCAGGTCTGCTTGCTTTCCCTTTCTTTCTACCTCCACCAGACTCTGAGGGCATTTTCTTTTACCCAACCCATGAGATTAGGGCGAAAATGTGATCTAAGTTAGAGGCAAGATCTTCTGCGTCATACTGCAGAACTAGATGTGCCCTCCAGGACTACATGAGACTTGGCTGGGGCAAGGTGGAAGGACCCAAGAGGATCCCTAGCGTCTCCAGGTGAGACTGATAAAAGCCTTCTGGCATAAGAACAGGGAACACGGTAGAGGAAACCAAAGGAAAAACTGTCTTTAGGCACAGAAACCCTAGTTACCTGTGGACAGCTGACATATGTCAGTTTCCTGAACGGGAATAAGGACCTTGAATGCCCTGTGAGGCAATGTGGGAATAAAGGGAGAACCCTATGGTGAAAACAAATCTAACCAATGGAGAGTTTCCTATGAGTTGGACATGGCACTGCAATTTTTACGCCTAAGATAAAATGATACAGAATGCTGAAAAAGCAGCATCTCTGGTCATAGCAAAGAAATAAGAACTACAGGGTTTGGCATCCAGTTGGGAGTTCAAATTTCTGTCTCATTTCTTGCTAACTGTGTTGTCCTTGGCAAGACAGTCAACAGTTTAGAGTTTTAGTTCCCTTTTCTGAAAGTGGGGGAATAGTAATCACTCTTTAGGATTGTTTTACATCTTAAGTAGAAATGAAACATGTGAAATGTCCGCATGAAGTGGCTTCTCGGTAAGTACCAGTAATTGCTACTGAGATGGCCTAAAACACTCTGCTTTTCAGAAGCTACACCAGCAGACTCTGGTTAAGGTAGAATCACGATGGCAAAAACATCTGCTTTGCTCTCCAAAACTGACTTACTCAACCCTACCATTAGGCATTATTTCACTGTATCGCAAACCCAGAACTTTTTTTACAGGGCTTGAAAAACTACATTAAGTATTTTAGGTGAAAACTAGGCCTCCATGTTTCTATTTTTAAATTGCCATACTTGAAGTTTGGAAACAAATGCACACATTTTTTCCACCATCCAGCATTCTCCTTCCAGCTTTTACATGCCAGGACCTGCCCAAGTCTCCTGGCCACCCCCACGGCATCCTGTTTCTGGGTGGGCATAGATTTCAGGTTGACTTATTCGCACACTACCCTTTCCCTGGATGTGTTTGGCTACCCGAGGTTCCACAAAGAATTGCCTGCAGCCAGATTATAATCACCCAAGACCAGGAAGCAACAAGGCAGAGACAGAATAGAATGAACCTCCTTTAACCTTCCCAACTACCCAGGGAAGGTTGAGAGAAGTCCTGACAAGAATCCATCAGCCCTAAAACCAGTCTACCTTCTTCCATTCCATGTCCTTCCAGAGAGAGACAAAGGGGAACACAAATTGTGGGGTTATGTTCATCTGGGTTACCCCAGCTGCTCCACTTAAAACTGTGTGATTTTAGTCATACAACGTAAGCTATTTGAGCTCCATTTACCTTATTTTAAAATGAAGAAAATGATGTATATGCCATTGGGTTCCAGAGAGGATTAAACAAGTTGTACTATGCCTAATAAGTACCAGGTATGTAGACAGCATAGTGCCTATGCTAATTTTTATCATCAAGAATGCTCTGGGGGCACCTGGGGTGGGAAGGGGCTCAGTCGGTTAAGCTACCTCTTGATTTCAGCCCAGGTCATGATCTCAGGGGTTGTAAGATCAAGCCCTACGTCAGGCTCAACACCCAGCATGGATTCTCTCCCTCTCCCTCTGTTCCTACCCACCCCCCATACTCTTTCTTGCTCTCTCTTTCTTTCTTAAAATAAATAAATAAATAAATAAATAAAAGAATGTTCTAGAATTGTTGAAATGACTACATTGTACACCTGAAGTTATATAACACTGTATCTTAACTATATTGAAATTAAAATTTAAAAAATAATTTAAAAACAGAGTGTTCTATACTCTTCCACAATGAGACTCTGACTTCTGAGTTTCTTTCATTTTTTTTTTTAAGATTTTACTTTTTTATTTGACACAGAGATCACAAGTAGGCAGAGAGAGAAGGGGAAGCAGGCTCCCTGCTGAGCAGAGAACCCAATGCGGGGCTCAATCCCAGGACCCTGAGATCATGACCTGAGCTGAAGGCAGAGGCTTAACCTACTGAGCCACCCAGGCACCCCTTCTCAGTTTATTTTAATGAGTTCTCACAATAAGCAAACCATCACTGAGTAGTAATTCAGAAGTGTAGGAACTGCAATGACAACAGGGGATAGTTTGGGGACAGCCAGGGAACCATGTACCATGAGCACGGCATGAATAAGAGAAGCAGCATACTAGGGAGCAGGGAAGGAGCACAGGCTGGATGATGACAGAAGCAGATGGTGCCTACCCTACCCTCCTGTCTGGGATGGGTTATAGTCATTGCAGGCACACCAATCAGCCAATCCTGCTGGAACAGCATTGACAAAAATACCAACTATTTCCATCATAGCTTGACAAGGAATAGTTGCACAACTAGAAAAATTGACTTCATAACACAGCCTTTGGAGTAAGGATTATTTTCCATTTTTCTCCTTTGTAAAAAATATATCTATTGTGTGCTATTTACCAACTCCAGGCAGTACAGCAGGCATCAGTGATCTCTGACAGACCCCATCAGGGTTTCCTTCCTTGTAGTAGCATAATGTGGTTGTTTTTCTCCCTTTGCTACCCAAACCTCCTTTCCAAACTCAAGGAAAAAAAGCCAAACAGCCTATATTCAGTCAAAGGTAACAACAGTAATTGAGATATGCTTGGCTCACTTTTCATATCTCTTAATTTAAAGGTTATATTCTTTTCTCTCTGGCTATGTCCCTGAAATAATTTGAAAACTTATTCCTTTGCCTTTGCCTTTCCCAAGGTCACACCTTTCCTGACATCTGTGGAGAGCATTCATATAGAGGAGGAAGGGGACGTGCCCGGCTTTTCCTCTCTTGCCTTGTGATTTCTTTCTGTTTGGGCCACAGAGGGCTTTGCAGGAAAGCAGAGATGTTCTTTTTTTTCCTTTTTTTTTTTTTTAACTTCATACATTGAATATTCATCAAGTGGTGGATTCTACCTCAACGATCAGCCAAGGGAATAAAAATAGTTTGCAGCCAGCTCTCTGCCACAGATAGAGCTCCAAACCATTGTAAGGTAGAGTTTTTCCTACTGGGTGAGGTTACGACAAGCAGCTGTGATTTCCCCAGACATAGCCCTGTGCTCAGAGAAGATGCCTGTCAAACCAGCCCCCAGTAAGTGGCAAGAGTGATCTCACTTCCTTTCCCTAAAGGTAACTGTCCTCATTACTCTCATTACTGAGCTGAGTGAACCTTGGGTGCATAATAGAATTTTCTTTAAAATATTCATCATCTGACAGCTGATATTTCAGCCATATTTCCTTGAAAAGTACATTGGGAGAGGAAGGCTGAGCAGCAGTACTCAATTAACTTACTATTTTGCTCACCTTCTGAAACTACTTTTCAAGCCCACGTCATTAAAAATTCATGGGACCATGTAACATGTTACTCTCCTGTGAGCTCTCTGAGCAGGACAGAGGTGGCCACTGATGTGCAGGATGCCCCTCTTGCATACACAGCAGCAGCTGGAGAAACCAGGGCTTCTCCTGCCAGGGATACATGGAGACTCTCCCTGCCTTTCCCCCTTTGTCCTCACAAGTGCATCGCTTTGTGCAAGAGGAATCAACACCTCTTTCCGAGTCTTTGATGGGTATTCCAAAAGAGCAGACCAGCCTTTTCTTGGTTAAAGATAAAGAGGGAGCCATGTGTACCATGGGTACAGAGGGACACATTTGAAACATGGTATATGGAAAAAGTTGTAGACAGACATATCTGAATTCACATGCCAGTTTTATCATGTATTTCTCTGAGCCTCAGTTTCCCCGTCTGTAAAATACACACAGAGTCACCATGCAAAGGATTGGGAATAGCACAGAGAACCTACATTGAATGATATAATGATATAAATGATATAAAATAAAAACCCTTCCCTGTTGTGGGGGCAGTGGCAATTAGACCACACACATGACACTATAACACCACTGGCTACAAACTTATCTGCCTCCCCTAACAAGGGACAAGATCCCTGAGCCCAGGGACCATGCCCTGTTCATCTCTATCCTCAGTGTTCCACACTGTCTATTACATAAAAAAGAGTCAATGAAATTTTACAAGGTAATTATAATTATTCTATCATAGTTATTAATTAATATAATAATTACATATAATTTATATAATGATACATTATAATCATCATTATCAACCCATGGTTATAACTTTTGAATATATAAGAATAATATAAATAATAAAATTATATATGATAATGTATAAGAATGATATACAAAACTACAAGGTGAGCACTATTAGTTATTACTATCATCATAATTTTTAAGCAAAATTTTAACAGAAAACTGACCAAAATAAGTTGTACTTCTAATCACTATTGCTGCCAGGTCCTAGGCAAGCAGGAATTTCACTTTAGAAGAGAGCAGCTGAAAACAAAAACTAGCCCTTTGAACATGGTCTAAAAACAAGCTTGATAATTGCATCCTAGTTGCTAGTGGACATTTGCCCATAGCCCCTAAACCATCCCATAATTTGAAAATTTTCAGTTTGTTTGTCATTTCTCAGTTTGCAGAGGTTCGGTTTTGTCTCCACATCCAAAAGTTCAGAATCTTATTCAAACCAATCCAAACCACTCTGGTCTAGAAATAGGACTTGAAATCTAGCCAGCTTGGGTTTTTATGCAATATTTCCAGTACTTCTGCTTTCAAAACAAGTTGGTGGAAAGAAAACACTAGACGGGCCATACTGTGGTATTCCAAAGCTTTCCCAGTTCAGCCTGGAAACTTTGGTGTTCTTCAGAGAATTGTGAGATACAACCAAGAAAAATAAAAATAATACTACCTTACATTTGTATAATATTTGATGGTCTATGTGTAACTAATGTTTATTTAGCACATTGCATTTCACAGATATTATCTGTAGAATCCTCCAAACAACCCAATGAAAAAGGTATTTCTCCTTTTCACAGAGGATCCTTTTAACAGGGAATTAAGTACCAAGCCCAGTTTCTTGGTTTTCTTAAAGCTTCCACATCATTATCTTATTCAGTCATCTGGGAATGAGGGACAGCAGGTAATGTGAGCTCTGCCATGCAGAAGCAGGGTCAGAAAGGCGACTTTCCCAGCATCACACAATCCAAAAAAAAAAAAAAAGCAGAGCTGTGGCTAGAAGTCTGAGTTCTAACTCCTGGGTCTGTGCCCCTACTATATATATATATATACTTAATATGTATATATAAATAAACACTGTTACACTGTAACTGCCATCACAATACTTGTGTGTGTGTGTGCACGTGTGTGTTTAATTATTTGTAGAAGTATAAGTGTGCCATATAGAACTAAAAGAAGTAGCCTAGGTTTAAGTCAGCTTCTGATGTGATCCAAAGCAATTACTATAGCATTTTATTCCCACCGTGCAGTGAAACAAGAGTTCCGCAACGTTGATACTAGGTCTATACACCCAAACTGGTTAATGAATAACAATTTATATTGACTACAGCTTAAACGAATTAGTGAGAACTGAAAGGGTTGGTAGAATACAGGCCTTAGTAAATCTAACTAATTTTTTTAAAGGCATGATAGGGTAGTTGTTAGCCACAGCCTCTAGATCCAAACTTTCTGGATGCAATCCTTTCATCAACTCACTGGTTCAGATATTTTGGGGGCTTGGGGGTAAGGAGGAGCGGTACTTAAACTCTCCATGTCTTTGTTTTCTTGTCTGTAAAGTAGGGATACTAATGTTGCCTACCTCATGTAGGTGTTGTATTAATTAATATATGCAAGGTCCTAGAATAGTCCTTAGTTCATACTAGGCACAATATAAGCATTCACTATTATTAACTACATTGATCCTCTACATGAGCATTGTTGCCTTCTCAGATGTATGCAAAGACAATGACCTCTATCACACATGTATGCATACTTTCTATCCCCAGTGAGATTATATATTCCCTGAGGAATTCTAGGGCCTTGCATATATTAATTAATACAACACCTACATGAGGTAGGCAACATTAGTATCCCTACTTTACAGACAAGAAAACAAAGACATGGAGAGTTTAAGTACCGCTCCTCCTTACCCCCAAGCCCCCAAAATATCTGAACCAGTGAGTTGATGAAAGGATTACATCCAGAAAGTTTGGATCTGGAGACAATGGCTAACAACGACCCTATCATGCCTTAAAAAAAAAAAGTTAGTTTTACTAAGGCCTGGATTCTACCAGGCTTGTTATTAATTTGGTCTCTCTAAATGCCCTGAACAGTGCAGACATACAGTAGGTGACTAATAAATACTCCTAGAAATAGTAAGCCAATTTTAAAATCTTATACTGCCATGTACCAACTCAAAAATCTCCAGTGGTATCTGTCACCTAGGGATCAGGTGTGACCTCAGCAAGGCAGGCAAGTCTCTCTTATAAGTCTTGATATGTCTTTCCTTCATCCCCCATTTGGCCCCCCATTGGTTCACTCATCACACCCCAGGCATGGATAGCACTTCCCAACTTGTTGCTTGTGCTTATTTTCTTCCTGTACCTGGAGTGTCCTTCCTCCTATACTCTGCCTATCTAAATCAGTCACCACTTTCCTTTAAAGCCCACCCAAGCCCACCTCATCCCAGGATTTGTTCTCCAATCCCCAAGTCAAGCAGCTTTGTTCACTTGCCTTCTCTTGACTTCTATAGGTTATAACTACAATTCACTTGAAATCTCTCATATTTCACCTTGTCGGTCAAAATATTAGGTATAGCTCCATCATATTTATTCTATTATTTTTAATGCTTTTTTTAATTGTGGTAAAATGCACATAGAATTTACCATTTTCACTATTTTTAAGAGCACATTTCACTGGTTATTAAATAAATTCACATTGTTGTGCAACCATCACTACCATCCATCCATAAATCTTTTCGCCTTGTAAAACTGAAACTCTGCACTCATTAAACAATAATTCTCCATTCTCCCCTCCCCAATCGGCCTCTGTCAACCACCATTATACCTCCTGTCATTATGATTCTGACTACTCCAAGTACTTCACGAAAGTGCGGTCACATGGTATATGTCTTTTTGTGACTGACTTATTTCACTTAGTATAATGCCTTCAAGTTTCATCCATGTTATCGCATATGTCAGAGTTTCCTTCCGTTTTAAAGCTGAAATAAAATTCCATTATATATACATATATCCATTCATTTTATTTATCCATTCATCTGTTAATGGACTCAAGTTGCTACTGTATTTTAGCTACTGTGAATAATGTTGTTATGACCATGAATGTACAAATATCTCTTCAATACTCTGCTTTCAGTTATTTTGGTTATATATCCAGAAGTGGGATTCCTGGATCATATAGCAATTCTATTTTTAATTTTTTGAGGAAAACATAGTGATTTCCACAGCAGCTGTACCATTTTACATTCCCACCAACAATTCACAATGGTTCCAATTTCTCCACATCCTTGCCAACATCTGTTTTCTGTTTGTTTTGATAATAGTCATCCCAGTGAGTGTAAGATAGTATCTTATTGTTTTTCACATTTCAGTAATGATTAGTGATGTTGAGCATCTTTTCATGTGCTATTGGCCATTCATATATCATCTTTAGAGAAATGTTTATTGAAATCCTTTGCCCATTTTAAAAGCTGGTTGTTTGCTTTTTGTTGTTGAGCTTCAATAGTGTATAACCTGAATATTAATCCCTTATCAGATGTATGATTTGCAAATATTTTCTCCCATTCTGTGGGTTGCCTTTTAACTCTGTGGATAGTGTTTTTTTGTTTGTTTGTTTGGTTGGTTGGTTGGTTTTTTTTTTGTTTTTTTTGTTTGTTTGTTTGTTTGTTTTATTTATTTTCAGCGTAACAGTGTTCATTGTTTTTGCACCACACCCAGTGCTCCATGCAGTACGTGCCCTCCCTATTACCTACCACCTGGTTCCTCAACCTCCCACCCCCGGCCCCTTCAAAACCCTCTGGTGGTTTTTCAGAGTCCATAGTCTCTCATGGTTCATCTCCCCTTTCAGTTTCCCTCAACTCCCTCTCCTCTCCATCTCCCCACGTCCTCCATGTTCTTTGTTATGCTTGTGGATAGTGTTTTTTAATGCACAAAGTTTTTAATTTTTAGAAAGTCCAGTTGGTCTACTTTTTTCCTATCTGGGCCTTTAGCATCCTATTCAAGGAGTTCATCGCCAAATCCAACGTTGTAAAGCTTTTGTCCTATGTTTTATTTAAGAGTTGTATGTATTGTTTGAGACCTTATATTTAGGTCCTTATCCATTTTGAGTTAATTTTTTATATAGTAGAAGGTAAGGGTCCAATTTCATTCTTTTGAACATGGATATCCAATTTTCCCAGTACCATTTGCTGAAAATACTGTCCTTTCCTCACCTATGGGTGTTGGCACCCTTGTCAAAAATGATTTGACCATATGTAAGGGTTTATTTCTTGGCTCTCTATTCTAGTCCATTGGTCTATATGTTTGTCTTGATGCTAATACAACACTATTTTGATTACTGTAGTTTTGCAATAAGTTTTGAAGGAAGTATGAGCTCTCTAGTTTTGTTCAATATCAAGATTGCTTTGGATTTTGGAGTCCCTTGAGATACCCTATGAATTTTAAGATGAGTTTTTCTATTTTTGCAAAAAATGTCATTGGGATTTTGATAAAAATTGCATTGAATCTATAGATTGCTTTGTGTAATGTTGACATTTTAACATCACATAATCCATGAACATGAAATATGTTTTTACTTATATCTTTTATTTCTTTCAGCAATGTTTTGCAGATTTCTTTATACAAGTCTTTTACCCCTTGGTTAAATTAATTCCTGAGTGTTTTCTTCTTTTTGAAACTATTATAAATGGATGTGGTTTTGTAATTTCCTTTTTCAGATTATTCATTGTTTGTGTATAGAAATGTAACTGATCGGACGCCTGGGTGGCTCAATCGGTTAAGCCACTGCTTTTGGCTCAGGTCATGATCCCAGGGTCCTGGGATCGAGTCCCACATCTGGCTCCTTCCTCAGCAGGGAGCCTGCTTCTCTCTCTGCCTCTGCCTGCCACTCTGCCTACTTGTGTTCTCTCTCTCTCTCTTTCTCTCTGACAAATAAATAAAATCTTAAAAAAAAAAAAAAAGAAAAGAAATGTAACTGATTTGGGCAAGTTGAGTTTGTATCCTGCTACTTTGTTGAATTCATTTATTAGTTTTAACAGGTTTTTTGTGGAATCTTTAGGATTTTCTACATATAAATCATAGGTCTGCAAATAAAGATAATTTTACTTTTTCCTTTCCAAATTGGAAGTTTTTAAATTTGTTTTACTTATGTAATTACTCTAGCTAGAAGCTCTGGTACTATGCTAAATAGAAGTGATAAAATAGGGAATTCTTGCTTTGTTCTCAAGCTTGGAAAAAATGCTTTTAGTCTTTTAGTCTTTCACCATCGAGTATGATACTCACTATGGGTTTTTCATACATTATACATTTTTCATACATCATACATTTTCATACATTATTTCCTTTATTATAGGAGGTACTTTCTTTGATACTAGTTGTTGAGTGTTTTATCATGAAAAGGTAGTGAATTTTGTCAAATAATTTTTCTGTATTGAGATGACCATGTGGGGTTTTTTTCCTGCATTCTGTTGATATGATGAATTACATTATTGATTTACATACATTAAACCATTCTTGTATTCCAGGAATAAATCCCATACGGCATGGTACATAATCTTTTTAATATGCTACTGAATTCTACCTACCAGTATTTTGTTGAAAATTTTTGTTTCAATGTCCATAAAAGACATGGTCTGTAGTTTTCTTCTATCTGGCTTTGATACCAGGCCAATGTTGGCATCATTAGAATGAGTTAAAGTGTTGTTTTTTCCTCTCTAAATTTTGGAAAAGTTTGAGAAGGGTGGGTATGAGTTCTTTAATGTTTGGTGGAATTCATCAGTGAAGCCATTAGATCCATGGCTGTCTTTGTTGGGAGATTTTTTTATTACTGATTCAATCTCCTTACTAGTTGTAGGTCTATTCAGATTTCCTATCTCTGTGTTGTAGTCTTGGTAAGTTTTGTATTTTTAGGAATTTGCCCTTTCATCTAGGTTATCATACGATTTTTCATTATACTCTCTTTTAATCATTCCTATATTGGTAGAATCAGTAAAAATGTCCCCCTTTCATTACTAATTTTAGTAATTTGAGTGTTCTTTTTTTTCCTTTGTCCGTCTAGTTAAAGATTTGTCAATTTTGTTGGTCTTCTCAAAGAACCAACTTTTGGTTTCATTGATTTTCTCTGTTGTTTTATGTTCTGTATTTTGTTTATCTCTGCTCTAATGTTTATCATTTTCTTCCTTCTGCCAGCAATGGGTTTAGTTTGTTTTTCTTTTTCTAGTTCCTTAAGTTATAAAGTTAGATTGTGGATTTGAGATCTTTATTTTTTTAATTTAAGTGTTTATAGCGATAAAATTTCCCCTTGGCACTGCTTTTGCTGTGTCACATAAGTTTTGGTATGTTATGTTTTTGTTTTCATTCCATCTCTAAGTATTATTTAATTACCATTATTTCTTCTCTTATCCATTGATTGTTTGAAAATGTGCTATTTCCAAATTTTGTGAATTTTCCAGGTTTACCTTTATTACTGATTTCTAACTTCATCTTGTGATCAGGTATACTTTGTATACCTATCTTTGTAAATCTATTGAGACTTAATTTATGCCCTAATATATTACTTATCCTAGAAAACGTCCCGTGTACACCTGAGAAGAATGTGTATTCTGTTGTTGCTAGGTAGCATTGTGTACATATCTGTTAGATGTAGTTGGTTTATTGTGTTTTTAAGTCCTCCATTTCCTTAGTTTTCATTTGTCTGATTGTTCTATCCATTATTGAGAGAAATATTAAAATCACCAACTAGTATTATAGAACTGTCTATTTCTCTCCTCCATTCTGTCAGTTTTTGCTTCAGATATTTCTATAGTCTGTCAGTAAGTGTATAATGTTTATAATCGTTATAGCTTCTTGGTGTATTGAATCTTTTATTAATATATATTACCCTATTTTGTCTCTTATAATCTTTTTTCCTTTAAAGGAAAAATATTTGTCTGATATTAGTATAGCCACCCCTGCTCTCTTTTGCTTACTATTTGCAAGGAATCTTTTTTTCCATCCTTTCACTTTCAACCTGTTTATGTCCTTGGATTTCTTACAGATAGTATACAGCTGGATCATCTATTTTTACCCACTTTTCCCATTTCTATCTTTTGATTAGAGAGTTTAATATATTTATATTTAAGTAGTTATTGAAAAGTAACTTACTTCAGTTATTGTTTTCATTTTCCATATACCTTAAAGCTTTTTTGTCCCTCATTCCCTACAATTCTGTCTTGTATTTAGTTGATTTTTATAGTGAAATGTTTAAATTCCTTTCTCATTTCTTCTTACATATATATATTCTATAGCTGTTTCTTTGTAGTTATCATGGGGATTACATTTAACATCCTGAAGTTATAAAACTCTGATTTAATTTTAGAATTGTCCAGGTTCAATAACATTCAAAAACTCTGTTCCTTTATCACTGTCTCCAATCCTTTCAATTGTTGATATTCCAAAATTACATCTTTGTGCATTATGTGCCTAAAAACATAAACTAATAACTCTTTTAAATGCATTAGCCTCTTAAATTATGTAGCAAACCAAGGTTATAGTAATCTTGGCTTTTACACTAATAACTTCTTTTTCTTTAAATTTCTTAGTCTCTTAAATCATGTAGAAAACAAAAAGTTGTTATAAATTCTTGTTACAATAATATTAGTTTTTATAATCATGTATGTATTTACCTCTGTTGAGATCTTTTCTCCATATGGCTTCAAGTTACTGTAGAGTAACCTTTCACTTCACCTTATAGGACTTCTTTGATAATTTTTTTCAGGACAATTCTAATGGTCACAACCCCCCTCAGCTTTGTTTATCTGGGGATGTCTTTAATTTCCCCCTCACTTTTGAAGGTAGTTTTGCCAGAAATGGGATTTTTGGTCCAGTCTCTTTTTTTTTCTTTCTTTTTTTTTTTTTTTTTTTTCATTTTGACTATATCATTTCATTGTCTTCTGGCCTCCAAAGTTTCTGATGAGAAATCTGCTAATAATCTTATTGTGGCTGCCTTGTATATGACAATACTCCTCTCCATTTTCTCCTTTTGCCTTTGAAAGTTTGATTATAATGTGGGTTTCTTTAAGTTCATCTTACCTGGAGTCCTTTGAGCTTCTTTTAGTCATTATTTTCTCTAGATATTCTCTCTGCCTCTTTCTCTCTCTCTCTCCTCTTTCTGGGACTTCCATGATATATAAAATGATGCAGTCATGATGTTGCAGCCCTCAGTGGTGTCCCACAGGTCTCTTAAGATCTGTTCACTTTTCATCAACCTTTTTACTTTCTGTTCCTCAAACTCAGTAATTTCCACTGTTCTATCTTCAAGTTCACTGACTCTTTTTCCTGCTCAAATTTGCCTTTGAATCCTTCTATTGAATTTTTCATTTTAGCTATTGCACTTTTCAGCTCTGAAAATTTTCATTTTCTTGTTTCCTGTCTATTCATTAATATTTCCATTTCATTTACATATTATTTTCATGACCTTCTACATACCTTTTAATTCCTTGAACTCTTCTAGGATAGTTGTTTAAAGTCTTTGTCTAGGGGTGCCTGGGTGGCTCAGTGGGTTAAAGCCTCTGCCTTTGGCTCAGGTCATGATCCCAGGGTCCTAGGATTGATCCCCACATCAGGCTCTTTGCTCAGCAGGGAGCCTGCTTCCTCCTCTCTCTCTGCCTGTCTCTCTGCCTACTTGTGATCTCTCTGTCAAATAAATAAATTAATTAAATCTTTAAAGTCTTTGTCTAGTATATCTGCCATTAAGTCCTTCAGGAATATTTTCTGTTGATATTTTTGTTGATGTTGTTGTTGAACATTAGACATTTGAATCTAATGATGTGGTAAATCTTGAAATCAGATTCTCTTCCATCCCCTGGGGTTTGCTGGGTTTCTTTCTTGCTTTTCTTCCTGTTTTATTGTTGTAGGCTCTCTCTACGCTGAAGATCAGCCTAAAAGATTTTCTCAAGTCTTTTCTGAGACTTTCTCTGGGCACTGCAGTCACTTTCTAATTTTTCCTGTATATGCAGCTGTTTTTCTAATTTCCTAGTCTTTAATGTCAGAGTCCCAAAAGGGGAAAAAGCAAAAAATTAAAGGGGAAGAGAAAATGAACAGCCCTTTAAATTCCCGTGGAACTCACTTCTGCCCAGAGGGAAGGCTTGCAACAATGGGGGATGGGGGAAGGTCGAACAACAAAGGCTACCAGCCTCTTTGTCTGAATCTCTATGATCAGCAGGAGCAATTAGAAATCAGAGCACAGATCCCTGATATTTGGAGGACAGGGTTGTTTTTGTCTACCCTGACTCCCACAAGCTGTGTGCAAGATGTTGTAGGAACACATGCACAGCTGCCTGACATGTGGCAAGGCGTGAGTGATGGGTAGCTGCTACTGTGCTAAAAGCTGATATTGATCTCAGTTAACCTCAATTTACCAAACAAGTCCTCCCCTGGAAGTTTCAAGGCTTCAACAGACCCCAGAGTTCCAAAATAATTACATCAGGCAGATTCTGATGTGTGCAATCATTGTCTAAGTGGGGAGACAGATTCATGGTGATTCCTACTCAGCCATATCCAAAGTGTCCTTTCCCATCTTTATTCTTTGATTATCTCCCTAATAAATTATAAGCTGGGAGGGGGACAGACATTGCCCATCTTGATTACCATTTGACCACCCAGAATAGCACCTTGCACATACTAGATCCTCAGTCTAATAGCTCTCTGTTGTTGAGTAACAAATCACCCCAAAATTTGTTTGCTGAATAGAAAAATAATCACTAATTGCCTCTCACAGTTTCTGTGGGTCAGGTTTTAGGCGAAGCCCATCTGGAGGTCTGCCTCAGGGTCTCCTCTGAGGCTACAGCAGGTATTTACCAGGACCACAGGGATCTGAAGTTTCCTAGGGCTAGAGGATCCACTTCCAACAAGGCTCACTCACCTGGCTGGCAAGTTAGTGCTGGCTTTTGGTAGAGGCTTCACTGCTTCCCATTTGATCCTTCCCAGAGGGCTGATCAAATATTCACCCAGCAGAAGTCTGGCTCTCTCCAGAGTGAGCAATCCAAAGACCAAGGCAGAAGCTGCAATGTTTTTTATGACCTAGCTTCAGAAGTCATTCAATGTCTGGGAGCCTGGCTATCATAATAGAGAATTGGCCTTGGTTGAGTGTCTTCTTTTTCACTAGTTTATATGTTCTTTAAAAGCAAAACTGTCAAAAATACTTCCTTGTAAGATCTGGCACAATGCTTTGTATACAGTAAATGCTCAGATCTTTAATGTATTCACAATTAATAGGAAGATATTTGCCAGTAATCATTAATATTTTCATAATCAGCCAAATTATGACTTAATTTTTAGATAATTATTTTATTCAGATGAATAATGTTTGAAGAAATAGAATTCTCATCTTTAAAATTCTTTAAATAAGTGAGGAATTTTGATGGACACCATCAGGAACAAGTTGCATAGCTACTGAGCATAACACTTTGTGATTTTCTTATTTAAGTGTTATGTCTTCATGTTTGAGGTTTTCATTTGCTTTTGTTGGCATAAACTCACTGTTTCTAGACCACCAGTACTCCTAAAGACCAAAATTAATTGCTAGTTTTATATGTCTAAATGATAGGGATGCCAGATTGTTTTAAAATAAAACACATCTAAATTTAATAAAGTTCAAAGGAAGAAATGTTTATTTATGGATTAAAGTATATAATGATCTGTTGCTTGTAGTTATTGAAATAGTGACAGCTCATCTTAGCAGGAGTAGGGAGGGTGAACAGGAAAAAGCAAGGGAGAAAGTCCTTCTCTGATGCTGAGAGTGTATCAACAAACCAGAGAGACAAATAAAAAGCCCTGGGTCTTTTGACACCAGTTGAGAACACAGATGATATACAACTGAAGCCTGAAGAAGGGAGGGGGAGGCTCTGGTAAGAGAGTGGAGGTTTTGTTCTGTCAACTCATCACACATTTGCACAGGGATGTCTTGACATGTCTTTAGGAACAGAGCATACTTTGCCCCTTTGGACCACAGCTTTGCTGGTTGTTGAAGTTCAATGATATCATCAGGTATTCACAGAATTCTTGGAATGGAAGGTACAGAAAACCTAAACTATAAGGACACCAAAGAGACTTATTTCCATGTTTTTTATGGCAACCACATCTCTGTACATGCATTGCTTAAAAACACATCATTGGGTACCATATTTGCTGGAGAAGAAAGAACTGGACAGCTATTATAATTGAGCAGAATTCCTGGACTGTTCCTAAAGTTTTTCATTGTTTCTAAGGACTTAAGAACATCTTAAGAATAATTTTCCCACTGCAAAACAGATCAATATAATTGCACTTATTTTACGGTAAGACACATAAGCTATTACATTCTTCATTTTATTCAATCTAAACTTGTGCTAATTCTAGGATTAGTGAATATTGCACAATTATTTCATTATTTAACATTTGGGTATGTAATTTTTATTATCTGACTTCTAAATTTATCCAAATTCCATATTAGCTTTCTTTTAAATGAATTGCAGTTTACATTTAGTAGAAAGAAGATTAGATTTGGAGTCAGAAAACCCATGTCCCAATCCCAAATTTGCTGCATATTTCCCATGTGATCATGAATATAATCGCTTAACTTCTCAGAGTTTCATCTCAGTTCCATCATATATAAAACAAGGATAATCTTATTGCTGTTTGTGTTCCATAAGATTATTGTGAAAATCAAAAATCATTGATGTATGTGAAAGTTCCTTGTAACATTAAGTGTTTTACAAGAGTGAGATATGTTAATATTTTTATCTTACACATAAGATATGCAAGCAAATGCTTCCATTAACATCCAGTATGTCCTCTGTTTAGCTTTCTACCACCACCACCACCTCTTGTCCCCAGAAAGCTGTCATCATGTTAACTGATCTATTATAATGTCCTGATTTTATATGACCTTATCATATGTGATATGACCAAGCTATATGACCTTCATATAGTTTGTAGACTATTGATGCCCCTTCAAAGCCTTTTTCATAATATATCATTAGCAATTTGAGAGGACAGGAATATTTTTCTTACAGATCCAATTTTAATCCCAAATAGCATGATCAGGAAGGGATGCTGTACTTTGTCAAATGCTTTTTCAGCATCTATTCAGAGTATCATATGGTTCTTGTTCTTTCTTTTATTAATGTGTTCTATCACATTGCTTGATTTGCGGATGTTGAACCAACCCTGCAGCCCTGGAATAAATCCCACTTGATCGTGGTGAATAATCCTTTTAATGTACTGTTGAATCCTATTGGCTAGTATTTTGGCGAGAATTTTTGCATCTGTGTTCATCAAGGATATTGGTCTGTAGTTCTCTTTTTTGGTGGGATCCTTGTCTGGTTTTGGGATCAAGGTGATGCTGGCCTCATAGAATGAGTTTGGAAGTTTTCCTTCCATTTCTATTTTTTGGAACAGTTTCAGGAGAATAGGAATGAGTTCTTCTTTCAATGTTTGGTAGAATTCCCCTGGGAAGCCGTCTGGCCCTGGGCTTTTGTTTGTTTGGAGATTTTGGATGACTGTTTCAATCTCCTTACTGGTTATGGGCCTGTTCAGGTTTTCTATTTCTTCCTGGTTCAGTTGTGGTAGTTTATATGTCTCTAGGAATGCATCCATTTCTTCCAGATTGTCCAATTTGTTGGCGTAGAGTTGCTCATAGTATGTTCTTATAATTGTCTGTATTTCTTTGGTGTTAGTTGTGATCTCTCCTCTTTCATTCATGATTTTATTGATTTGGGTCCTTTCTCTTTTCTTTTTGATGAGTCTGGCCAAAGGGTCTGTCCAACAAGAAGATCTAACAATTTTAAATATCTATGCCCCTAACGTGGGAGCAGCCAACTATATCAACCAATTAATAACAAAATCAAAGAAACACATCAATAATAATACAATAATAGTAGGGGACTTGAACACTCCCCTCACTGAAATGGACAGATCATCCAAGCAAAAGATCAACAAGGAAATAAAGGCCTTAAATGACACACTGGACCAGATGGACATCACAGATATATTCAGAACATTTCATCCCAAAGCAACAGAATACACATTCTTCTCTAGTGCACATGGAACCTTCTCCAGAATAGATCACATCCTGGGTCACAAATCAGGTCTCAACCGGTATCAAAAGATTAGGATTATTCCCTGCATATTTTCAGACCACAATGCTCTGATGCTAGAACTCAATCACAAGACGAAAGCTGGAAAGAACCCAAATACATGGAGACTAAACAGCATCCTTCTAAAGAATGAATGGGCTAACCAGGAAATTAAAGAAGAATTGAAAAAATTCATGGAAACAAATGATAATGAAAACACAACAGTTCAAAATCCCAAATAGCATGAAATGAGACTATTTTCTAGCCCCTTCTTTCTCCATGTTTAAATAATTTGATGCAGCTTTTAGATGGATTAGAAACATGTTTTTACTAATGTGAACATGAAATGGTCTCAAGAAAAAAATTGGATCTGACATATAATTACCATCCAAAATAATAACTCAGTAAAAATGATGCTAGAATCAAAAAATCACAATTTGGGGCATACCATCTTCATTCAAATTAAAGATACTAAATAACTCCAACCTAGAGGTTAGTTTAGTTCCTTTAATGTACATTGTGTAGCTAATTCCCAGTGTAGACAGGCAAGAATTCTTAAGATCAACCAGTTTACAAGAATCATGGCACAGTTCTTCCATTCTGAGGCCAGCCAATTGGCAATAACAGCCCTTTGATATTTTCCAGGCCCTACTCATTTCTTCCATGATCTATGTCATGGAACAACAAGGTTCTAACCAAGAAGATGATCCAATGTTGCTACATCAGGAAAATGTGACCCCAGACCAGTTCTACACTGGGGTGAGAATGGCTTTCCCAACAAGGAAGTATTCAGCTGGTGCTCCTCAGCCTTCACAAAGACATGTCGGTTATGCCATCAGTGTGTCTGGTGTCTGATGAATTAGGATATCCCTTCAATCAACAGAAGAGGCTCTGCCCTCCAGGCACTTGCCAAAGAACACAGGTTTGAAATCTCTGTTCAGTTTTGCTAAAAGCCCATGGAAACAATATTTCAGAAAGGAGTTGTTCAAAGTCCCTTAAATAGCTGTATACATAATACATTCCTTTTGGAATCTGGTACCAAGAAAAAGTCTATTTCACCTAATGAGTTACCATGTTTTATTTTATCAGGCAAATAGAACTATAAAGTAAATCTATGCCTTGGCATAAGTGTATTTAGAGCTACATTTAGTATTAAATTATAAAAATTTCATCTACACTTTTAATGCCATCCCCTCTTCTCACTCTATGGCGTTTAATTTTCATTCAGGTAGTCCTAGTGCATGTAAATGTGCGCGCACACACACACACACACACATCATCATCATCATCATCATCATCACATCATCCATGTAAGCAATTTTGGGAAGTAGATAAAATATAAATAAATTGATCTTACAATTCTAAACTTTTACCATATATGTTACAGCAAACCCTGAAAATGTAAGAACAATGTATACATTATTTGGGTCAAAAATACCCACAGTATTTCCCGAGAGCAAACCCTAAAACTTAACTTGATTAATTCCTACTCATTACATAAGAATCATCTCTGAATTTCCCATATCCAACAAGATTTTCAATTCCCCCGAGCTCTAGCCATAGTTGGAGCCTTTGCCCCATAGCCAATGCAGTCTGTCAAAACCCTATTTTCTGCTGTGACCTGTGAGCTTCCTGGGATCAAAGCCTGTGTCTTACCTCTGAATCCCCAGCACCTACCAAAGGACCTGACATATAATAATGACATTAAAAAAAATGTTTACGGAATAAATATGAAAATACTTATACCATTTCTCTTTATTTTATTTTATTTTATTTTTTCAGTATTCCAAGATTCATTGTTTATGCACCACACCCAGTGCTCCATGCAATACGTGCCCTCCATAATACCCACCACCAGGCTCACCTAACCGCCCCACCTCCCCACCTCCAAAACCCTCAGTTTGTTTCTCAGAGTCCATAGTCTCTCATGCTTCATCTCCCCCTCCAATTTCCTTCAATTTGCTTATCCTTTCCTTCTCCTAATCTCCTCCATGTCATTCCTTACACTCCACAAGTAAGTGAAACTGTATGATAATTGACTTTCTCTGCTTGACTTATTTCACACAGCATAATCTCCCCCAGTCCCATCCATGTTGATAACAAAGTTGGGTATTCATCCTTTCTGATGGAGGCATAAGATTCCATTGTATATATGGACCATATCTTCTTTATCCATTCATCTTTTGAAGGTCATCTTGGCACTCACGGTTTGGCAATTGTGGCCATTGTTGCTATGAACATTGGGCTTCATATGGCCCTTTTTTTATCACTACATCTCTATCTTTGGGGTAAATACCCAGTAGTGCAATTGCGGATCATAAGATAGCTCTATATCATTTCTCTTAACTCTGTAAGAAGGAACTTTGCAAAGAAGATAATAGAGACCAAATATTTGGTTTTTAAACTTAAATTACATTAATGTATACACCGAAATAAATGAGTTCTGTGTATGTTGTTCAAACATCCGTCTGAATTTATTTGAAAAAGGAGAATTGGCATGATTCTAAGTAGTGTACTCAAAATATTTTTAACTGATGTTATTACATACACAACTGCATAAGTGAAAAATGTAAGGTAAGAGCATGTATAATCTTAGCCAAATAGAGTATAAACTCCAATGCAGAATTACCCAAGTTATCTTAATATTAACCAGAAAATCAGAATTTTTGATCATTAAGAAAGTATCTACATGGAGCAGAAAGACCATGGATGAAGAATGGTTAATAAAATGAGATGAGATGCTAAAATCCTATTTATCCTCCCAAGCTTTTTTTTTTTCAGCGTAACAGTATTCATTGTTTTTGCACAACACCCAGTGCTCCATGCAAAACGTGCCCTCCCTATTACCCACCACCTGTTCCCCCAACCTCCCACCCCTGACCCTTCAAAACCCTCAGGTTGTTTTTCAGAGTCCATAGTCTCTTATGGTTCGCCTCCCCCTCCAATTTTTTTTTTATAAACATATAATGTATTTTTTTTAAAGGATCATATAATGTATTTTAATCCCCAGGGGTACAGGTCTGTGAATCGCCAGGTTTACACACTTCACAGCACTCAAGATAGCACATACCCTCCCCAATGTCCATAACCCCCTCCCCCTCTCCCAACCCCACCTCCCCCCAGCAACCCCCAGTTTGTTTTGTGAGATTAAGAGTCATTTATGGTTTGTCTCCCTCCCAATCCCATCTTGTTTCATTTATTCTTCTCCTCACACCAGTCAGAATGGCTAAAATTAACAAGTCAGGAAATGACAGATGCTGACAAGGATGCGGAGAAAGGGGAACCCTTCTCCACTGTTGGTGGGAATGCAAGCTGGTGCAATCACTCTGGAAAACAGCATGGAGGTTCCTCAAAATGTTGAAAATAGAACTAACCTATGACCCAGCAATTGCACTATTGGGTATTTACCCTAAAGATACAAACATAGTGATCCGAAGGGGCACATGTACCCGAATGTTTATAGTAGCAATGTCTACAATAGCCAAACTATGGAAAGAACCTAGATGTCCATCAACAGATGAATGGATAAAGAAGAGGTGGTATATATACACAATGGAATACCATGCAGCCATCAAAAGAAATGAAATCTTGCCTTTTGCGATGACATGGATGGAACTAGAGGGTATCATGCTTAGTGAATAAGTCAATCGGAGAAAGACAACTATCATATGATCTCCCTGATATGAGGACATGGAGAAGCAACATGGGGGGTTGGGGGATAGGAGAAGAATAAATGAAACCAAGCTTTTGATATGACATAGTCACAGTAGCCAAGACATGGAAGCAAACTAAAGGTCCACTGATGAAAAAATGGTTAAAGAAAATGTGGCATATGCACCTAATGGAATATTATTTAGCCTCAAAAAAAGGAAATCCTGCCATTTGTGACATGTATGAACTCAGAGAACACTACATTAAATGAAATAAGGCAGATATAAATACTACATGATACCACTTTTTATGGAATCTACAATAGCCAAACTCATAGAAGCAGAGAGGAAGCTGGTGGTTACCAGGGCCCAAAAATAGAGGAAAATGAGGAGGTATTAATAAAAGGGTA